>NC_033801.1:64708491-64769813 GCF_001876935.1 Asparagus officinalis | reverse complement strand
CTATATATATATATATATATATATATATATATATATATATATATGCTAGATTAATTTGAGTTTAATTTCGTTTTACTCATTGTTTACACACCCAACCACTTGAGCTTTAGTATTTCACATCAAGTATAATTGGGTTGTGAGAGTGATTCATTGAGAGATAACATTTTGATTCTCATATATATATATATATATATATATATATATATGCTAGATTAATTTGAGTTTAATTTCGTTTTACTCATTGTTTACACACCCAACCACTTGAGCTTTAGTATTTCACATCAAGTATAATTGGGTTGTGAGAGTGATTCATTGAGAGATATATAAATTTCGTTCTCATCTGTTTAGAGAACAAATTCCTTAATCGCACTTATTGTTATATACGTTGTAATACCCAAGGATACTTAGAGGAGTGGTTGGGAGAGACCGGGGTCAATTCCAAGAGGAGTGAGTTGCTTTTAAATCCTAGGGAGAGGTTGTAATTCAAAACACTTGAGGAAGGTGACACGGGTAGTCCAACACTTAGAGAAGTGTGGCTTGTGGAATTGACATCATGTGACTTTTAAAAGTTATTGGTGATCTTTGAAAACCGTTTGTGTAGTTTTTAAGATATAGTGGAGATCTCCTCGTGGTGAGGAGCAGAGACGTAGGTCGAGGGTTGACCAAACTCCATGATCATATATTTTGTTTGCAATTGTGTTTTAGCGTACTATTTCTCTTTATATCTTGTGCTTGTTGTTTACATCGCCTATTGCCTCTTGCTTATCCTTACGTATTTCATTTCATGTCATATTGTTAGGATAATTGCTTTATAAGTTTTAATTTGGCATCGAAATTAGATTAGATTAGCAATTATCCTATTCACTCCCTCTAGGGTTTTTTCATTTGGTATTAGAGCTTGGTGCTATTGATTTGTGGCTTAATTGCCTAGAGTCAAAGATTCTTGCTTTGTATTTTGTTAATCTAGTTTTATGATTTTTCTTGCTTACATCATCGTCATGGATATACACGGTACACCTAGTTTAGGCTATGCTATAGATATTGCTCATTCATTCAATGATTTTCCTTATGCTCAATGGATGTTTAGAATTAAACTATTTGTTAGATCTAAACATGTCGATGTAGTTGTCAAAAATTGCCTATAGGTCCCCGAACACAGCTTGAGACGGAGAGAAGACGATGAACATCATCATTTTAGTCAAGGAGGATTATCTGACACCGACAAGCGCATGAAGCGAATCAGCGAACCGTTGATGACGTAGCAACAAGCCACCGCCAAGTGGCCCGCACGCTCACTGGCTAGCTCTGAGTGGTCTGCGCGTTCATCAGCCAGCTCCGAGTTGCCCGTGTGCTCAATGGCCAGCTCCAAGGGGCCGACGCGCTCACCGGCCAGCTCCAAGCGGCTAACGCACTCGTCAACTACCTTCAAGTTAATGAAACACATGAAGCGAATCGGTGAAGCGTACAAATAAAAGAAATGATGAAATGTGCATAATGATGAAACAAGTCAAAACACAAAAAACTAGAACAACCCCTGGAGACCGAGTTGCACCAAAATGACTTGGCCAAAGCTAGTGGTTCGGTCAATGGCCGAGTCACCTTCTAGTGGCTCGGCCAAGGCTGAGCCACCATTTGGTGGCTCGCACCATGCCGAGCCACCATTTTGNAGCCACCATTTGGTGGCTCGCACCCTACTGAGTCACCAAATAGTGCCTCCCAACTGCTTTGATACTATCTCTGAACATGGTTAAATAGTTATTAATAGCGGATAACATCAAATCATTAGTTCTTATCCGAAAATATTATAACCGAAGCCTATAAATACAAGCCTAGGGCCTTCATTTGTAAGGATCTGAAATTAGAGGGCGAGGTGCTATCAAATTGAAGAGTGGAGCACGGATTTCAGAGGAGGGCTAGCAGATCTTAGCGAACTTCAGTATAAAGAGGAAGCTATTCGAAGGATCTGAGGCCCGTTCCCCCTTTTCTCTGGATCAAACTTAGTTTTGATCTCGAGAAGAGTCGTAATCTCGCTTGGTCGAGATTATCATTTCTGTGATTGTTTCCTTTATAAAGCAAGAGCATTAATCTATCACTGTCAGCCGGATCTGATCCGAGATGGTCCACGCGTCCCCGACACAGGTAAAGTTCTTACGCAAGCAATGAGTGATAAACACCCTCTGCATGTGTTTGAAGAGAGTTATAATTTTTATTTTATTTTCGTTGTAACGAGAGATCTTTTAAAAAGATACACTCTCTTGAATTTGTAATTGATAAACAATTATAATAGATTCAGCGATGAATAAACCAACTTTTGACACAAACAGTCGATTTATGGGAAGTAATTGATTGTGCCTATGTTGTGCTCACGTTGGAGAAATCCAAGTGGAGTAAGGATGATAAGAAGATGTTTATTATGAACAAGTTGTTGTTAGAATTTTTTTTAAAGCTTTTGATCCATCTATTTCTAACATACTTGCTTCTTTTTATAGTGCTTATACATTGTGGAAACATATAGAAGCACATCATGACAACTTGGAGGAAATCCAACGCATTCCTACGGATTCCACTTCAAGTGCAATTGTTGGCAACATTGGAGCATCTTCATGCACACGACCACTAGGAGATTGCCATAGTGAGGTATGCGAGTCCAAATCAGAAAGTGAATTATCTATAGAGGAACTTGCATGTGCATATGAAATATTAATGAATGCCCATAACAAATTGCATCATAATTTCATGAGTTTGCAAAGTAAGCATGTAGAGTTAAAATCTGATCATGATTTGCTAGCATCAAAATTTGATATCATTGCTAAAGAGAATGTAATTCTTAAAAATAATAATGATAAATTAAAATTGGATATTGCTAGCATATCTCATGATAAGATTGATGCCAAGTTAGAAGTGCAAACTATTAGAAATGAATTTACCTCATTCAAGAATGATCATGTTTTCTCCACTTCTATTGCCAATGCTATTATACCAAATAATGAGTTGAATAATGTGACAAACTATATATCTTGTTTAGATTCAACTTTAAATATATGCATTGACAATCATCATAAACTTGTGGATATGTGTGCTAAGTCACATATTACTACTTCCAAACCACCCATTCACCACATACACACACACATGCATCCAATGTTCATCCTAATCATGTTGATGTGTTTAAATGTAATTTTTATGGTAGATTTGGACATTTGGCAAAATTTTATTTTGATTTGCAAAAACTTTCAAAATCGCAAAATGTTTCAAAAAGACCACATTTGTTTAAAATTAATTATCGTGCACAATTAAATGGTCAACATAAACAAGTGTATCCATTCCATTGCACTTATTATAATAGGATGGGTCATTTGCGTGATTTTTACTATGACCAAATATGTGCACTAAATGAGCCCAAATAGGGTCATAACTCAAGGGTATTGGATTACATTAATAGGGGTCATGTCCCTAAACTCTCTGACACCAAGAGTGTTTGGGTGCTAAAATATGTTTAATTTTAAAAATTAAAATTTTTAGTGTTTCTGTTTTTGTTTCTTTCTGGGAAAACATGTTTGCTAAACTTATTTTTCGAAATACATTTTTGTTTTCATTACATATTATGATTTTTTATTGTTTTTGATTTTGATGAAAAGCTAGAGTGGTTACCCAAGGATACATTATGACAAAATCTTTGTAAGGATGGAGTCAATTCTTATGTACTCTTATGTTTCTTTTGCATTTGCTAGTGTTAAAATTTTTTTCCGATTGATATTGACTTCCATGAAACAAAAATCTTTTATGAATGCTATAAATATTTCACAAATTTTAGTACTTCATTCTTGAATCAAACATATAGATATTTAACATCACTTTTTACGTGATCATAGGAAAGATGTGTCCCTTGTTTATATTGATACAAAATTTCTATTAGTGGACATCTTTACCAAGCCTCTTTGCAAAGAAAATGTTTTGTCGTACAAGAGGTGAATTGGGCATGTGCATCCATTGATTCATGTTTGGTAGATCACTTATTTATATTCTTCAAAAATAATATTTTATGATTTTTTCATGGATTTGTTGATCACGCATGTTTTGATGTTATTGTGTGTTTGGTGTAGGGTCTAAAAAAAATAATTGATTCATTTAACTGTATTAGCTTTGGAAAAAGACTCTATCTAAGAGTCTCGTTATAATCACTCTTAATCGATTATAGAAGATAAGAAGATTGGTTCAACTTCTCCTTTGTTAAACATGGGTTCTGTGTAGCGGAAGGATTACTTATTCGATGATTGAGTCGAGTTTGCTTCCCGTTGACAATCAGAACAAGATTGCTTGGATTTAAAGAAGAATTAGCCTCTTAACAAGTACTTGAGCAGCTGCTAGTGGCTGATTTTGGCTCTTGCCGCTCGTGATCCGAATGCTTAGAGTGTTCTCTCTGCGCGAATGCTCTAGTTGGCTTATCCATAGCTGCTCATGGCTATTTATAAGCCTTTAGCACGTACTGACGTGCTAAGATCATGGGTAGAGGGGCGTAACTACCTCCTGTTTGCGTCGAATGTCATTTTCATAGGAAATCTATTACAATCGTTTATCGATTTACAAGATTCGAAAGAAGGAGCCTTTTTATAAGACTTTTCTTACACAAATGAAAATAAACAAAGAGGATCTCCTAGAAAGACATGCAATATTATCGATCACTGCTTTCGTAGGATCTTTGTCTGTGTAGGGGACTCTTTGATTCGTGGACCGCCAAGTATCAAATCCGAGTTGAACGGAATGAAGGCTCAATGTTCTTATTTCGTTAAAGAAATAAGAACAGAAGTAAATATCTCAATGATGCGAGATAAATACTCTTCTCAAGATCAAATCGACGTTTGATCCTAAGGAAATGACTGAAGGATGCTGAAGGGGTTGCAGATCTCTCGAACTCTTCTTCTTTATGCTAAAGAACTCGCCAAGAACTCACCTTTAGATCTAAAATTCGTGCTCCTCACTCTCCAAAACGTCAGGGCTTTGCCGTTGCTCAGATCTCCTAAATCAGCACGTCGTCAATTGCCAATTACCCTTCACAAATGACAAAGGGTGGTATTTATAGGGCTTAAGATTCCATGTTCGCGGATAAGAGTGTATCTTCAGCTAATAACCATTCTCCCACATTTAAGGATATCTATCCTCAAGGCAGTTAGGAAGGTTCCAAAATCGTCAAAACAGATCAAAAACCGTTAAAACACGTCCTGGGAATCCTAATTGGTGCAAAACACCCTTAGTGTTTCGCACCATGTGCAAAACACCAAGAGTGTTTTGCACCATGCATGAAACACTCTTGGTGTTTTGCACTTTTGGGTGTGAATCACAAGGCTACTTGTGTTATTCTTCCGTTGTTTTGCCGTTTCGTGCATTCCGTTGACTCGTACGCTTTGTCAACTCGCTTCGTATGCTTGTTTGCTTCTTTACGGCATCAAATAATCCTCTTTGACTCTGATGATGACGTTCATCGACTTCTCTTCATCTCGAGCTATGTGTGGTAACCTATAGGCAATTTTTAACGCCTACAGATACCCCCTCAAAAGTATTTTAGTCTCATTCTTTTATAGAGGAGCCTAAAATACTTTGGATATGATACGCCCAAGCTTCAATTCTTTGACTTCTTCAGCTTTTAGTCTATTCAGTATTTTGTCGAATAGCTAAAATTCTTCCGGTGCTATTTTATCGTCTGACCGTTGTCAAAATCTTGAACTAAAATCGGTGTGTGGATTTTTGAACTAGCTTGTGTCGTTGAATCGATAGTTAACTAGTTGTTTTCATCGTGAGTTTGTATCTGAATCACGATTGAACTCCTCGGGATTATCCTTTGACCTGGAATTTTTCTTGAGCCTTATTTCGGTGAAATTATGGACCCGTTGACTGGCGTTGACCCTCATTGTAGTGCCATTGAGCCTTATTTTGGCAAAAATATCGATGTGTTGATCGACATTGACCTTCATTGCAATGCGTTGCCCGGTGCTGACCTTTATTGTCACGCGTTGACTGACGTTGACTTTTATTATCACGCATTGACTGGTGTTGACTTTCATTTCACCGCATTGACCGATGTTGACTTTCATCATCACGTGTTGACCGATGTGAACACAGTTTATACTCATACGTTAACTGGAGTCTACACAGTTTAAGCTCTTAAGGCGTTAGAGCGCGGAGAACCTGTTTATGCTCATATACCCCTCGAAGTTCCGGGAATCAATTTAACCTCGTGTACCTGTTGGAGGTTCAAGGAAATACAGTTTATACTCATATACTCATTAGAGTATAAATATGTGCCTCAAATACATCAAAACGGGTGAAAACAGTAAAAAACGGGCGAAAATACACCGCAAAACACCCGTGCACCCCTTCCTAGGTGCGAAACACATGTGAGTGTCTCACACACATGCGAAACACTCACATGTGTTTCACATGTGCGAGACACTAAGAGTGTCTCACATGTGGAGGAGGGGAGAGAGGGTACGGGCCACACGGTCAAAGGAAGAGAGAGAGAGAAAGCTTTAGTCCAAGGGTTTTTTGAATTCCCCCTCCCAAACCGTTTTCATCTTCTTCCCCGTTCTTCTTTCTTCTTCTTTTTCAAACTCTTCCTAAACCCAACTTCCTCCTCTACTAGGGTTCTAAATCCACTCACATTCATCATCTTTAAACCCCTTAAAACCCTAAAAAATTCAGCCAAATCCCCCTCTCCAAAATCTACGGTTTGAGTTTGTTGGATTCAAGCTCCTTGAGTTGGGTTCTTGGCATTAGGTTGAAGCCTCTTGAGTTCAAGCCTCTTCTTGATTTCAAGCTCCTCTTGGGTAAGATCCTTTTCATAGCCTCTTTATTATGTGTTTGATTTTGATTAAAGAGTTTATGGGTTTGATTCAAGAGTTCATGGGTTTGATTTTGATTCAAAGATTAAAACTTTAATCTCATGAGCCAAATTTGGGTATTGGAGGGAAAGTGGTGGCTGAATTTTTTGGACTTTTGGAGGAGATTTGAAACTTGGGTTCATAGGATGTGGTATGAACTTGTTTATGAGGGAAAGATTAAAACTTTAACTTAGTTGTGTAGGCTTGTGTTCATGGCCGAATTCTCTTTGGTTTTGAGAATAATGGCCGAAATTTTGATTGATGGCTGAAATTGAACATTGAGGATCTTTGGATGAGAATCAAACCCGTCGCTTGCATGTATGCATACCGTATGTTTAATTAGACTTTAACCGAAAAATCCATGTTGTTTGTAGGATTTCGGCTAAAGTTCATAATTTAATTTCGGGCTCTTGAATTGGTTCAATGCCTTGCATTTGAAATTTTACTTGAACAATCGATTTTCATTGCAGGTTAGCAATGTCTCCGAGGCGGCCACGTATTCATAGGAGTCGATCGACTTCTCAACATGTTGAGAGGACGGCTCCCGTAGCTTCATCATTCGAGGGGTGAGGTTTTACTACTTTCGTAAATTTGAAATTAATATTCTAAATATTGCACCCTCGCTTGTCTCCTTCGTGATGCATTCAGGAAGAGCTGATATCCTCTTTTTTGGTGGTTGACATTTGAAAGATGTGTTTTTGTCTCATCAAAACACGTCTTAAGGCAAAAGGGACGATTTCATGCTGTATTGCACTCTGTAGGGTAATATATTGTCATGTTATTTTACGCGATAATGTACGTTGTCCCTTGTGTGTGAAACAATTGAAATCGTCTTGCCAATTTACGAGGCAGTGACTCTATCTCGCGGATTCATGAGACGAGTTCAACTCCTTGTATTGCCTTAGAAATATTTCTCTAACCACGCGTTATTTATTTCAGTTGAAATCCCTTCGGATGTGTTCTCGCCTCATGCGGCAAGTGGTGGTATTAGCGAGACTTATACTTCTGCTAATAATACACTGCTCGTCACTGTTGCTCCTCAATTTAATCCAGATGGGCCCGAGGAAGCTCCTCGTCTTGTGCGAGATGAAGATCGTCATACATTACGATGGCTGATTATCAACACCTCGCTTACTAAGGATCTGATTACATGTTTGGCAATCATGTTGAAGACCCAGCCATGTTGACCCTTGAGGATGAACATTGGTTGAATGAAGATGGCAGGAGTTTACTATATCTTCCCCCAATCCCTCGCCAGTACATACTTGCACGTTTAAGGAAGCAGGCCGTGACGCGGGTGATGTCTTAGCATCTAACAAATGATCATGAGCAAGTCCACTATGGGTTCATTACTCATCAGAAGACCTCGGGTTCTAGTGACAAAAGTTCTATTCGTGGACTCCGTCCTGGTCTTCTGGGACAAGATGTAGCACCGCTGGATGAGCTACCGATAATTGCCGACACGACAAGGAATCGGCTTGTCAGACTAGGGAGGAAATTTCCTATGCCAAGATATAAGTGTTATGGTTGGGTGCACTCATCAGTGAAGAAGTGGTGGACCCGCATGACGAGTTACGTTCTTGGACACTGGGGCGATGAGCTGAAGAATAACGGATTATACACATAGATACACGCGAACATGTATGAATTATAGATCAGCTTGTTCCATTTCCTGGCATTATTAGAGCTTTATAACCCTGACACCAACACCTTATTGACTCACCATGGAGAGTTAGGGTTGGTTCTTCATGAGATGCAGAAGGTTTCTGGACTTTCGATGGGCGATCATCCATATTAAGAGTACTTTCCTCCTGGACGACAGCTGAATCAACTGAAGAAAGCCTCTCCCGACATTTATCACACATTGTGGGATCTTACATGTCATTATCAGACGGCTTTAGCTGGCGTAGGTATCCCGACGAAGAAGAAATCCCCATAGCTAAGCTTGAAGCAATTTGCTGACTACTTGTTCAAGCATCTAGAAGATGATTCCGGTGAGGCGATCTATGAGTTAGATCCTTTGACTTCCTCAGAGATCAATAACCTGATTGAGAAGATTGGTGCTCAATCATATACTATTCCTACTTTCGAGGGAAAGTTTCTAGTGGGAACTAAGTTTTGGACATTCCTATGGCATGCACAGAAGCAGATTCAGCCCATGACTCTTCTTGCAGGATATATCGCCATTTAGCTGAAGAAGTATGTCGTACCGTATTAGTTCTCTACTGCCTTACGGATAGAGGTTCTTTTCCCTACCATCTAGTTTGCTTATGGGAAGGACCTTTCCTTACTTCTAACGATGGTCGCTGATATACACAGCGGGCTTTGATACTTAGTTTCTGGCTTCACACAGGTGGGGCGTAAGCCATCGACCGAGATTCCCCCTGTTAAGGTCGAGCTCCCATATACTTATCTGATGGTGTGGCTCGTCCTTCATCGCCCTGCTTTAATGTCAGTTCCGAGCTTCACAGATCCCTCTGTTCCCCTCCTATAGCTATTAGAAGATAGCAAATGGGGAGCGAAACAGTTCCTTAAGGCGACGCGAGAGCTTCACATCCATAAATGCTGAGAGTTCTTCAAGTGCTTCCCTAGCTTCTTTGGCCATTATTATAATTTGCTGATTGATGAAGAGGGGCTAGGGATAGGGTATACTATCCTTGATATGGGCTGCTTTCGGTGGTTGATGGACATCCGGCCTGAATATCTCATCCTTCATGTGAAGGAGCGCTGTCACATAGAGCCTTACCTACCGTGTCAATTCGCTCGTCTGTTTGGTTACGACCAACTGTACGTTGGGAATCTAAGTCGAGAGCTGAGGACTAAGGACGGTCTTATAGATGGTGTCCGAGCGTGGCTCTAGAGCATGGCGGGTTGCACAGGCACCACATTCAATCTCCCCATGGCAGGGCGTGAATCACAGCTTACCTTCCTTTACTGCAAGTGGCTCATTACTGCCAATGAGCCCGCAAAGCTGAAGCATATTACGAAGCTAGAGGTAGAAAAAGAAGTTCGGGTTGCCACCATGGGGAAGAAGTCTGCCAAGTCTTCTGGCAAGGGCAAACGGATAGTGGAGGATGAAGAGGAGATCCTTCCTACTAATGACAAGGAGGAGACCTCAGATGAAGGTGCTAGCGATGTTGGAGACATGAGGACTGGCGGAGATGAGGAGGCCGTCGAGACAGGTGTGTTGGACTCCTTCTTTTCCTCAGGATTACTTATGAGCGTGGCAATTATCCACCTAGACTCGTCCATTTGCTTTGTTTAAGTCCCCAACGACTCCAAAGAAGTCGAGGCAGAAGGTATTATCTACGTGTCCTAACAAAATGACAATTGTCCATCTAGGTGAAGCAGTTGAAAAAGAAGAGTATCGTCCCCTCCTACGCATGATATCTCGATCCGCTGCTGAGGCTTCTTCACGGGTTGAGTTGCGTGTCAAGTTTGGGTAGGAGAGACCTGATATTCACAAGGAGACTCGATCTCCGAAGCGGAAGAAAAGAGTGCATAAGTCACATATTGATCCGCGCGCTTTTGAGACGTAGTCATTCGACAATGCACCTACCGACGAAGAAGGTAACATCTCGCCTTTGTGTAGCCTTTGATCATTTTACTTGTGAATTCTTCAAACCTAATCACATTCTGTGTTCTCAGGCGGTCGCGAAGGAGGTGTATTCCCGTATGACTCTCTCTTTCCTGACTTTGCACACTTCAAGGCCCGACCTTCGTGCAGCAAATGCGTGAGGCTATTGATGAAGAGCCTGCGCATGCCGAGGCTGGCGAGGGTGTTGATATCGACAAGCTCGATCCTTTTACGAGAATCTTAAGCCCAGGTATATCTAACACTAGTAATACACCATTCAAGTAGCAATTACGGGAATTGAGTGATTCAGAATTCATGCCTCCCCTAATCATTTCTGCACTTCATGCTCTTTTAGAGAAACTGAAAATAGTAGGCCCAAGTGCCGGAATCGAGGAAATTGCTATAGCCACAGAAGGTAAGTCTGATCTTTACTAATTGTTAATTCCGGCTTTTCTTTCTTCTGCCTAACTTCTATTTTTTGTAGATATCATTATGGAGGGTTCAGCTGAGGATCAAACCCTTCATGATACTGACATCGAGGAGTCAGGTGGACATACGTTCTAATGATAGGTTGCTCGACGATATGTTATCGGAGCAAACCCATCACGAGGTTGCAGGACCACGCACGGAGGCTGGTTCATCTGTAGGTACAAATTTTGTTATAACTTTATCACTATTCATTGGTCAATTCTTGCTTAATCATAGGGGAGTCTTGATTGTAGAACCAGTCACTAGAGCTGGTACAGCTACAATCACCAGAGCTCTTGGCCAGCATGAGGGCTGGCTTTTCATCATTAGAGGGGGCCATGGGTGCAGCTCGGCCGCCTACTTTTTAACTTAAGGCTACTGTTCCTTCAGATCCGATGGTTATAGAAGCCACTGGCGTTGTAGTGACTGGCACTGTTGTCCCAGCTGCGAAACCAACTAGAGGAGCTGGTACACCGATGATTGTTATACCTACTACCATTTCGTTGATCACGAGGTTGGGTTGGCTGAGCCTACCATAGGGTCTCAAGTTGGAGGGTTCTTCGCTGGTGTTAGTAAGCTCTACTTCATGACTTTGCCTTGAGATTTTAGTTAATATTTCAGGATTTCTTATTCTCTCTGTAGGAAATAAAAATTGCCTTTAAATCCTTATCAGAGAAGTTCAGAACAAAACTGCTAAAACCTCGCCTGAAATAGCAGAAAAAGGGGATTGGCTGTTGCATATTCTGGTGGCTAATCTCCCAAAGGTCGAACCTGGACCTTTGCCAAAGGCTCCCTCATTTGAGAACTGAAGCTCCGGCAGCAACTTCGATCGGATCGTCCAAGGGAAGCAGACTCGGCACGAGCACCGAGCGAGGCGTCCTATCGCCACCGAGGAACCCACGTTAAACAAGGAGGGCATTCCCTCCGCTTCTGTTGTAAACATTTGATTATTAGTTTGTAATAAGCTATTCTTATTAATACAAATGAGTTCCTAGTTTTCGGGAGATCAAAATTTACACCTACAACATTGTATTAAGAACTGAACAATCTCATCCTCTTAATGCGGATAGCACTCCTAATGCAAAGAATGAGCATAAGAAATGTGAGCGTTCAAATTGCATGAGTCTAATGATCAAATGGGTCGATGAACGATCCTCGCAGACCCCTGTGCAAAAGGAATCAACCATTCGTGTCGACGCAGACTACGCCTCCGCCGTCGACATGAACGTTCCTAGTTCAAAAAGATCCAAACAACGGCGACGAAAAGCTCTCGCTTGTCTCGAGGCACAATCCCTCATCCCCCACGATAGCCTGAATTATTATTCAGGCTTGAGGGGAATCAACCTCTTGAGCCAGGTTCCCATTTTTGGCGAACCGCTCAAATCAGGCGAGCCTAACAGTTTAGGCGAGCTCCGCTTCTTGAGCCAGGTTCCCAGTACGGACTAACCGCTCAAATCAGGCGAGCCTAACAGTTTAGGCGAGCTCCGCTTCTTGAGCCCGGTTCCCAGTACGGGCAAACCGCTCAGATCAGACGAGCCTAACAGTTTAGACGAGCTCCACTTCTTGAGCCAGGTTCCCGGTTATGGCGAACCGCTCAAAACAGGCGAGACCAGCAGTTCAAGTGGGCTGCATCAAACTCCCACTTGGTCAAACCTTCAGATAGTTAGGACCAAAGCCACACCCCCCCGCCAATCCTCTTCAATAGGATGGCGGGACCCCTACTATCATGTTAACGGTCACCTCTGACAAATTCAACTTACCAATCCTCTTCAAAAGGATGGTGGGTCCTCAAAGTCGTTCCGATCGCGACAATCCCTGTCATGTTAACATCACACCTCTGACCAGAATCAACTTACCAATCCTCTTCAAAAGGATGGTAGGTCCTCAAAGTCGCTCCGATCGCGGCAATTTCTATCATGTTAACGATTACCTCTGATAGCCGACACCGTCATTCCTGCAAATGACGTTGTCCGATCAGTCGTCATACTCATACGTCCCTGAACGATTTGATTCTCCCAGCACCGTCTTTCCCATAAAAGGCGTTGTTGTTTGATAGTGGCCTACTATGCGATGCGCTGCTATTTCAGGGTTCGTCTTTGCCCCAAGAGAAGACAAATCAGGGTTCGTCTTCATCTTTGCCCTAAGAGAAGACGAGTTTCCCCCCAAAACTCCCACTGGTGCAAGAGTATAAACTACTCCTTTCCTCCCACCGGTGCACGAGGCTAAACTGCTCCTTCACTCCGACAAGTACACGAGTATAAACTGCTTCTTCTGATCCTCCAACTGGTATAAGAGGTTAAACCGCTCAAATCAGGCGAGCTAACCTATTCCCTACCCTTCCACTTCTTGAGCCAGGTTCCCAGTACGGGCGAACCGCTCAAATCAGGCGAGCCTAACAGTTTAGGCGAGCTCCATCTCTTGAGCCAGGTTCCCATTTTTGACGAACCGCTCAAATCGGGCGAGCCTAACAGTTTAGGCAAGCTCCACTTCTTGAGCCAGGTTCCCGGTTATGGCGAACCGCTCGAAACAGGTGAGGCTAGTAGTTCAGGTGGGCTGCATCAAACTCCCACTTGGTCAAACCTTCAGATAGTTAGGACCAAAGCCACAATCCCCCGCCAATCCTCTTCAATAGGATGGCGGGACCCCCACTGTCATGTTAACGGTCACCTCTGACAAATCAACTTACCAGTCCTCTTCAATAGGATGGTAGGTCCATAGAGTTGCTCAAATCACAATAAACTCCCACTGTCATGTTAACACTACACCTCTGACAAAATCAACTTACCGACACCGTCATTCCTGCAAATGACGTTGTCCGACCAGTCGTCATACTCATACGTCCCTGAACGATTTGATTCTCCCAGCACCGTCTTTCCCATAAAAGGCGTTGTTGTTTGATAGTGGCCTACTATGCGACGCGCTGCTATTTCAGGGTTCGTCTTTGCCCCAAGAGAAGACAAATCAGGGTTCGTCTTCATCTTTTCCCTAAGAGAAGACAAACTGCCCCCTTATACTCCAACTGGTGCATGAGTCTAAACTGCTCCCTACACTCTTAATCCAAATGCCTCGAAAGGCTAAGGATAGAGGAGAAATTTTAGCATTGAGCCTAAGAGAAACTCCTCGACAACTTACCATGCTAAGGGCAAGAGCATGGCTAGTCCAACTCAAACGGCAGTTGGTAAAGACAAATCAAGTCCGTTGATAGCTGAGGGTTTGCTCAAAATCCTAGAAGGCGATCATCAGCTGCGAGTGAAGAGCAGGGATCACTTTACGGGTCTTCATATCCAAAGTGTTTCAGACCCCATGCAGCCTGATTCAGGTCTGAAAACTTTGGAGGGGGTTTTGTAGGCAATAAAAATTACCTTTAAATCCTTATCAGAGAAGTTCAGAACAAAACTGCTAAAACCTCGCCTGAAATAGCAGAAAAAGGGGATTGGCTGTTGCATATTCTGGTGGCTAATCTCCCAAAGGTCGAACCTGGACCTTTGCCAAAGGCTCCCTCATTTGAGAACTGAAGCTCCGGCAGCAACTTCGATCGGATCGTCTAAGGGAAGCAGACTCGGCACGAGCACCGAGCGAGGCGTCCTATCGCCACCGATGAACCCACGTTAAACAAGGAGGGCCTTCCCTCCGCTTCTGTTGTAAACATTTGATTTATTAGTTTGTAATAAGCCTTCTTATCAATACAAACGAAGTTCCCTGTTTTCGGGAGATCAAAATTTACGCATACACTCTCCTTCTTTTCTTGTAGAGCTCCCAACGTCTCCATATGAGCTCGTCATGGCCTTGTTGTCTGATACTGATCCAAGCAAAGAGATATTCCATATGGACTTCGGTCATTTTGTTTCTTTTGTGAGTGGAATGATCGATAAGATCCTTCACCGAGGATTTTCTTTTGATCAGTTCCGGCGGTCTCTTGATCGTCAAGTGACGATCATCAGGGAGGAAGAATACCCGGATTTGGTTGATCTTCTCGCCGTAGATTTAGTCGTGTTAGAGCACGAATTCTGAGAGTTAGGGGAGCTGTAGGCTATAGGTGCTTCTTCATATATGGCTACTCAGTTAGAGTCCCAGCTTAAGCAGTGGTGTTGTAGGTGTCAAAAATTACCTATAGGTCCTCGCACAAGGCTCAAGACAGAGAGAAGATGATGAACATCGCTATTCGAGTCATAGAAGCTCATTTGACGATGAAAAATTTATGAAGTGAGTCGACGGACCGTGTGAAGCAACGGAATTTCGGAATAACGGAAACACGAATGGATCGGGAGCTATGTGTTGCTTACGAAAGATGAAGCACCCCTTGCATCCCGTTTACTCCACATATGATTCAATCATGGAAGCTCGTAGATCTCCTCATCGGGCTTTCTGACGCATCTTGGATCGCATGATTCTGAGTTCGGACGAAGAAAATATGGCGAAAACGGATGGAACGCGCAGACCGAGCCTTGAGCCAAAGTCCAGGCACCCTTTGGTGTCTCGGCCAACCCGAGACACCCAAAGGTGTCTCGGCTTGGCCAAGACACTCTAAGGTGTCCCGGCCAAGCCGAGACACCCCAAGGTGTCTTGGTTTGGCTAAGACACCCCAAGGTGTCTTGGTTTGGCTGAGACACCCAAAGGTGTCTTAGACTTTGTATAGTGATTTTGACCATAATTCGATTCGAATATGAAGAAACTCAAAACATAAAAGTTATAGATCTCTTTGTCAGCTTTCCAGTACATCTGGCTTGGCCAAGACACTCTAAGGTGTCCCGGCCAAGCCGAGACACCCCAAGGTGTCTTGGTTTGGCTAAGACACCCCAAGGTGTCTCGCCCAATTCTAGGCAGTCCGAGAACCCACGAGTGTCTCAGGCCGAGCCGAGACACCCACGGATGTCCGCAGATCTCAGAATGCTATTTTTGGCAGTTTTAAGTTGTTTTTCGACGTTAACCACCTGGATTTGCTCCAACTGATCTGAATCTATCCAAGAACGTAGTTAAGTGGTTACAACTAAAGATAAGAGTGAATCAATCATTCTTATCCGAAAACAGAGGTCTTGAAGCCTATAAATACAGCCCCAGGGCCTTTATTTTTTGAGATCTGGAATTCTCGAGCGTCGGGGAAGCCCTGGCGAATTGATAACTGAAGGGCCACGAATTTTAGAGAGGAGGAGGAGAGATCAGATCGAGTTCGTCAGCATAAAGAAGAGGAGCTCGTCAGATCTACACTTCCCGGTTCCTTCCTTGAAATCGCCCCGTTGCGGTGATCTCGAGAAGAGTGGTTATCTCGCCATTGCCGAGATAACTGCTTTGGTTTCTTGATTCCTTCACGAATCAATGAAGCTCCGGATCTGATCTGATCATTTGGTTGTCCACGGATATCAACGTCCCCGTCACAGGCCAAGATCTCACACAAGCAGTGGGTGATAAACATCCGTTGTGCTGTTTGACGAGAGTTGTAATTTTTTATTTTTATTATGTAAAGGTCTTATAAAAAGACCGATCTTTTTGAAATTGTTGTAAAAATCGAAGTTGTAATGAGTTATACAATGAAGAATATAATTTTCTCCCCAAACACGCTGGTGACCACAGTGGGAGCTAACAGCCTCGCTGCCGAGGCTGTCGTGCCACAGCCAACGATCAAGATCCTCGTGGCTGAAGAGGTCGAATATGAGTTCGACCAACAGAAATTTAAGGAATACGTCTCCTCCTCCTCCTCCAGATCTGCCTCTCCTCATAACCGTAGGAAAGTCTCCTCCTCCCAGAAGATCCACTGGTCTTTAGATCTGAAGACTAAAGAAGGCGATCTCCCAGCTACCATTGCTGCAGATATACCTCGCAATGATCCGTTAGGGTCAAATGAGACCAGATCTATAGATCTGAACTCCTCCGCAATCAAGGAGTCGACTACTGAAGGCGCGCCAACTCTATCAAAGAGAGTACATCAAAGGCAACGCCAACGCCTCGCGCGCCAATTCGCCAAGGCTTTGGATCAGGTGGATGGACTTTGTTACCAAGCAGATCTGGAGTTCAGAAAGTGCCAAGTGGCTAAGTCATCTCCACAGCAAGTTGTGGGAACCTCCTCCCAACCATCTACTAACGAATGGGTTCGTGTCAAACGGAACCGATCCACTCTTGAGGAACACATTCAGAAACGTCGCACACTTCTTGCACATGCCCAGATCCTTGTGTGAAAAGCACAAGAAATGCAAAAGAAAGAGGCGGTTAAGAGGTCGCCGAGATCCAAACAAATTTGGATGCCAAAGGCTAAATCAACGCCTAAGGCAAAAGCAGGCGACGTTTCTCCCCAGCCTTCATCAACTTCGGATCCCGCTCCTTCCACTTCTACGCTTCCGGTAGAACCCTACGGCAGTATGGATCTCTCCAGAGTTAGAATTCTATTGAAGGATCACCTCAGTTCTCTACCCAAAGATCGAGGCAAGGCGCCTGTTAAGGAATGCTTAGGACCATTGAAGGAACCCCGAGCAAACATCCGGACTGGGGGTCGTACGCGACCTCCTAACAAGTTGATTCTTGTAACCACCCGTTTGGGGGTGTGTACAGAAGGCTAGGAGCCCGTTAGGGTTTCACCCTCAGAAAAGTGTGATTCCAAACGAGTGACTCCTGCAGACGCTAACAAGGCGTTGTTTACTTAGAAGAAAACATGTCAGACAGACGAACGCGTTATACCTGAGACTTCATATAAACAGCCGATAGATTGCTCCGTGCATAATGCCGATGAGTTGTACTATCGGGTTGGGGGTACGAATAAACCTTGAAAGAAAAGTACATGGGAAGCGGGCTCTCACTGTCCGTGTACCAAACTTATCAGGGCAGTATTATTAGCATGTAGCTACCCTAAGACCGCTCTACAGAGGGTCTCGGTGTTCCAAAGGCTTTCCTCTGAAGTGTCAAAACCCAAATCAAGGCGTTTTCACAAAAGAATATCGATCGTTCAAGATGACGAATTCGCAGAAGTTACCATTAACATGGTCAACAAGGAAAAGTCTCTGATGGTTTCAAGCGGGTCTAGCCCTTACTTTTCTCCAGGAAGTAGAGTCAATTCGGGAATAGTTTAATTAATGTCTCGGCTCCAGCTAGAAGATATAGGACCTAAACAATCCGCAGCCACTATCAACATGGCTGATAAGGGAAAGTTAATTCGACCTTTTAATTCTGATCCCCTCATATCGCATCGTCTGACCCGTTTGCGATCGGGAACCACTAGACGTAGGGATTATTAAAGGATGAATAGAGGATTATCCTCAGATGATGAAACGTCAGACGCTTGCTTCGCAATTGCTTCAAATGCTACTGTATCCAGCCCAGGGCAATCCCGCGAAGCTCTCACCATCACTCCTGACCAAATAACTCAGATGATTGAAAATGCTCTCGCTAAGCAGAAAGAAGAGTTTAAAGTTGAAATAGAACTGAACATACAACGGATGAGGGAGTTACATGACCTGTAACTTCAAGCTTTATCAAGACAGATTGGCGAATCCAGTCATCGCAATGTTGCAGTAGAATAAGTCAATAGAATAGATAGTGATCCAGAACCAGATGAGACTATCAACATTGATATCCCTCCCAACAATAATAACGCTGGGGGTGGTCCAACCGAAGATAATAACGTTGGAGGTGGTCCCGTTGTTTCTCTCAGAAATCGTCCGAAGCATGATACAGATGAGGATGAAAAGATGAAGGATCTCGAGAGCAAAATCAACGCTCTGATGTCTGCTCGAGAGGTAAAAAAGACCGGCATTCCGTGTCCTTACCTGAGAGAGTGGGAGTCAATCCCGTATCTGGCCAAATTCAACCTGATCAACTTCATGCCGTTCGACGGGAAGGGCTCGTCCACTCAACATTTGATCTACTTTAAGTCCCACTTGGGCATGATATCTGGCAATGAAGCATTGATGGTTCGGTCATTCGTTGGGATCCTTCGCGGGCCTGCCTTCGATTGGTACCGCCGTCTCAAGCCTGGAAGCATCAATAGCTAGGACGATATAGAGAGCTCATTCCTCGGTAACTTCTTTGATGACGATGCCGAGCTATCCATCAGGACACTCTTCGATGAGAAGCAAAAAACGGAGAAATAGTCACCGACTTTGTTAAACGCTTCCGGAACAAGGCGATAAATTGTCGAGATCCGATCACGGAGGAATTCATCCTACAAACTTGCCATAACAACCTCTCTTTGGACGTGTTGGGAGTTATGGGATTAAATCCGTCCAAGGCTTGGAAAGATTTGAAGATGCACGGCGAACAAGCCGAACGCTTCCTGAGAAGGAAGAAGATCGAAAGAAGTCAGCAGTCAAGGCCTGTGGTTGCTAGTGATAATAGTCAAATATCACAACAACAACCTCAAAAGCAGCAAAGGACTCCAGATCCGAGACTCCAAAAAGAGTACTCTTTCAAGGATGAGGAAGTTCCGGATATTTTCGAGTACCTTCTGAATAACAATGAGATTGAACTACCACCTATTAAAGATCAGGAGGGAGCTAAGAGAATTACGGATCCAAACTACTATGAGTACCACAGGAGAGTTCTTCATCCTACTGAGGTTTGTTTCGGTCTAAAGAACAAGATTCAACCTCTAATCGACTCTGGCGCCATAAAGCTAGAATAAGCCGAATGATGGTGCACCACTCCGAAGAGTATACAAGTATAAACTGCTCCTCGATACTCCAACATGTATATGAGTCTAAACTATTTCCTTTCTTTCACGGAAAGTTCCTGAAGAGTGCCATGCATAGTACTGTTAAGGATAACCCGATCATGTAGCTGAATATAATGATAAACCTAGTTTCGTAAGAAAAGCTGGGGGTGGATGGTTCATGTAACGGGAAGTTCCCGGAAGAATGCTATATGTAATTTTCTTAGGGATAACTCGATCATTACAAACAAAGTGATAAACACTAAACCCTCACGATGATTTCCGAACACTCTTTTGCCGAGACGAGATTCGATCACTTCGTTGGATCAATCTTCCCTCACAAAACTCCCATTGGTGTTGACTCACCGTCTTCCACTACAAAATCCCCACCGGTCAGACTAATTAATGATGGGACCACCAAAATTCCTTTCGGTGGAATCCACTCAAACTTCCAATGCGTCTGTGCACTTAACATTCCCATTGTTAAATTCCAGACATAATACTTGGAATTTTAATATCCTAATCATTGACGATTGTCGAATCCCTCCGTGTTAAGTATTTATCACTTAACACCAGGAACCCCCTCTGAGTGACTTGTACAAGTCAACACTCCTACTGTGATTTGTACTCCCACTCCCATTGTCTACTTGGTCAAACCTTTAAACAGTTAGGACCACAACCAAAATTCCCTCTTGATTCCTTCCATGAGCGAGAGGTCCACAAATTGAACGATCAAACCTTTAAACAGTTTGGGTCATCTCAAATTCCCATCTTGGTCAAACCTTTAAACAGTTAGGACCACAACCAAAATCTCCTCTCGATTCCTTCCATGAACGAGAGGTCCACAAATTGAACGATCAAACCTTTAAACAGTTAGGATCGTCTCAAATTCCCATCTTGGTCAAACCTTTAAACAGTTAGGACCATAACCAAAATCCCCTCTCGATTCCTTCTATGAACGAGAGGTCCACAAATTGAACGATCAAACCTTTAAACAGTTAGGGTCGTCTCAAATTCCCATCTTGGTCAAATCTTTAAACAGTTAGGACCACAACCAAAATCCCCTCTCGATTCCTTCCATGAACGAGAGGTCAACTTTCAATTTGAGCAATCAAATCTATGAAAGTTAGGATTTCCTCCAACCTCACTTGGTCAAACCTGCAGATAGTTAGGACCAAGACCGGAATGCCCCTTTTGATAAACGGAAAGACTTCCACCTTTTCCTATTGGCCAAACCTATAAAAGTTAGGGCCAAAATCAAAATTTTACCTTAATAAATGAGGAATTCTTTTCTTGAATTAAGCAACCAATCCTATAAAAGTTAGGGTTGCTTGAATCTTTCTGATTCTCTGAGTGAAGATCCCACTCATAGTTTCACTTTTCCGGATTCTTAGGGTGAATGTCCCACTTCGAGTTTTCTTGGCAACTGGAGATAGAATATAAAATTCTTCCTCTTCGGTTTTGGGAGATAGAATATAAAATTATTCCTCTCCCATTTTTCGACACCATCCTTCAACTCCCAAAAGTCGTGCCTTACACGCGTGGGGAATTTTATCCCGAATCCTAAGTAGGGATAAGTCAACGTCTAACACGCGTTACCGGTTTAGTTTTTTACCGATTGAAGAAGACACCAGAATACCAATCTGGGGTATTTTATCCCGAAACCTAAGTAGGGATGAATCAGCGCTTAACCCGCGTTGCTGGGTGGTTCGTTCCCGTGAAAACGACCGAGTCTACGTATTCAGCATCGTAGCAACAAAAATCCATGCCTTTTATGCATGATGAATTTTATCCCGAATCCTGAGCCGGGATAAGTCAACGCCTAACACGCGTTACCGGTTTAGTCTTTCACCGATTAAAAAGACACCAGAATCCAAGTCCGAGGAATTTTATCCCGAAGCCTAAGTAGGGATAAGTCAGCACCTGACACGCGTTACCGGTTTACTCTTTTACTGATTGAAGAAAACACCAGAATCCAAATCTGGGGAATTTTATCCCGAAACCTAAGTAGGGATAAGTCATCGCCTAACACGCGTTGCCGGTTAGCCCTTGATCGTAAAAAAGGACAAAAGGCCACATATTCGACATTGTGGCAGGTTGTTATTAATAACACCATAATTCATGCCTTACACGCATGGGGAACTTTATCTCGACTCCTAAATAGAGATAAGTCAATGCCTAACACGCGTTGCCGGTTTAGTCTTTCACCGAGTGAAAAAGACACCAAAATCCGAGTCCGAGGACTTTTATCCCGAATCCTAAGAAGGGATAAGTTAACGCCTAACACGCGTTGCCGGGTAGTCTATTCTCATGAAAAAGACAAAGTCTACGTATTCAATATCGTAGCATTAAAAGAGTTAACTCTTTTAGTTCAACGTTACATGTGGAACGGACTTAAACAATCCGCATGCAAGCCCGATTCAAACGGTAATCGGTAAAGGCACATCAAATCCGTTGAAGGCTGAGGATTTACCAAAAATCCTGAGTCTGCATCTGATACATGCTGTCAGGTAGTCTATTCCCATGAGAAAGACGAAGTCTACATATTCAATATCGTAGCACTAAAAGAGTTAACTCTTTTAGCACAACGTCACATGCGGAACGGACTTAAACAATTCGCATGCTAGCCCGACTCAAACGGTAGTCGGTAAAGGCTCATCAAACCCGTTAATGGCTGAGGGTTTGTCAAAAATCCTATATATGAAAGAGTCATTGACGCACAAGCCCCATTAGTTGGTCTCGTGACTGGAGCATCCAACAACTTTGGGATAAGATCCATACATGCAGATGAATCAGCTTTCATAGTTGGTCCTGCAGCTCTGACATTTGGGACCGTCATGCTCCAATGCCTTAATAGCTTAAACTGTATAGACTCCAGCAAATATACGAGTATAAACTGTGTTAACAGCGATCGATCCGAAACCCTAGGTTGACGTCGGTCAATGCGTAACCCTAGGTCAACACCAATCAATGAGTTGCGATGAAAGTCAACACTGGTCAACACTTTATGATAAAAAGTTAACACCGGGCAACCCGAAACCCTAAGGACAACGCCGATCAACGCGTAACCCTAGGTCAACGTTAGTCAACACGTTGTAATAAAAAGTCAACAATGGGCAATCCGAAACCCTAGGTTAATGCTGGTCAATGCGTAACCCTAGGTCAACGCCAGTCAACGTGTTGCATTAAAAAGTTAACGTCGGGCGATCCGAAACCCTAGGTCAATGCCAGTCAATGCGTTACAATGATAAGTCAACGCCGGACGATCCGAAACAATGCCGTTCAACGCGTAGCCCTAAGCTAATATATTATGACAGAGGTAGTCAGTTCAAAGTCAACTCGACTGCACGAGCCAAAATTAACTCACCAATTTTTTTGATTCGAAACTTCAACGACGGCCAGACGAAAAATCCAGTGCTAGAAGAACTTTAGCTATTCGTCAAAATAGACTAAAAATCAAAGGAGTTAAGAATCAAAGCTAATTACAGGTCCTTTTATACCGACTGAAGGTTAGACCGACATATCCAAAGTATTTCAGGCTCATCTATAAAAGAAACGAGACTGAAATACTTTGGAGGGGGAGAAGACTATGAACATCACTATTCGAGTCATAGAAGCTCATTTGACAATGACAAACGCATGAAGTGAGTCGACGGACCATGCGAAGCAACGGAATTTCGGAATAACGGAAACACGAATGGATCGGGAGCTACGTATTGCTTACGAAAGACGAAGCACCCATCACGTCCTATTTACTCCATGTAAGTAATAAAAATTATCTTTAATCCTTATCAGAGAAGTTCAGAACAAAACTGCTAAAACCTCGTCCGAAATAGCAAAAAGGGGAAAAACACTGACAAAAAGGGGGAAAATGCAGATATCTCCCAAACCGTAAGGAATTTAGTGAAATGGAGGAAGCAAACCAAAGCCTTAGTCTTGGTTCGGATGGCTTCGTCTTGTCGAGATAGGCGATTTTCATATATAATTCGTCTAATTCTGACTTACGGTTTGAAAGTTACGGCCTATTCTTCGATCCATGCTCAGGAGCTCGTCTAACGGCTTGAAGCTCGCTTGCAGACCCAGGTCCGCCTGCAGTCCCCAGCTCTCCTAAAGGCTAGAGATCGCCTAACAGCTTGAAGTTTGCCTGCACACGAGCTCGCCTGATGGCATTGAAGCTCGCCCGAACGAGGTTCGTCTATACAGGCTCACATGCATACCACAGCCTGTCAAGTTCGCCTGCACGAGCAAGTTCGCCTGCAGACCCAGCTCGCCTGCAAGCTCGCCTGCAAACCTAGGTCCGCCTGCAGTCCCAAGCTCGCCTGCAGACCCAGCTCGCCTGCAGACCCAAGTCTGCCTGTAGTCTCAAGCTCGCCTGCAGACCTAAGTCTTCCTACAGACTTGCCAGCTCATTGTCAGCTGCCCACTTGGAGTATGGTGACAGTTACGTCAGTGGTCAAATCCTACGAATCAAGGGAGAAAGCATGGCGCTCCTCACCTAGCAAGAATAGGATGGCTGACAGGACCCCCTAAGTGGTCACATCCCACAGCTAGGGCGGCTGGCTCCCTCACCCTTACATCAGTGGTCAAGTCCCATGAATCAAGGGAGAAAGCATGGCGCTCCTCACCTAGCAAGAGTAGGGCGGCTGACAGGACCCCCTAAGTGGTCACATCCCAAAGCTAAGGCGGCTAGCTCCCTCACCTCTATTAGTGGTCAAATCCCACGAATCAAGGGATGGTCTATGCCATCCCTTGCCTATTAAAACCCATCATTCGGCTAATCTCCCAAAGGTTGAACCTGGACTTTTGCCAAAGCCTCCCTCATTTAAGAACTGAAGCTCCGGCAGCAACTTCGATCGGATCGTCCAAGGGAAGCAGGCTCGGCACGAGCACCGAGCGAGGCGTCCTAGCGCCACCGAGGAACCCACGTTAAACAAGGAGGGCATTCCCTCTGCTTCTGTTGTTAACATTTGATTATTAGTTTGTAATAAGCTGTTCTTATCAATACAAATGAAGTTCCCTATTTTCGGGAGATCAAAATTTACACCTACACTCCACATATGATTCAATCATGGAAGCTCGTAGATCTCCTAGTCGGATTTCCAATGCATCTTAGATCACATGATTCTGAGTTTGGACGAAGAAAATACGACGGAAACCGACGGAACGTGCAGATCGAGCCTTGAGCCAAAGTCCAGACACCCTTTGGTGTCTCGGCCAACCCGAGACACCCAAAGGTGTCTCGGCTTGGCTGAGACACTCTAAGGTATCTTGGCCAGGCCGAGACACCCCAAGGTTTCTTGGTTTGGCCGAGACACCCCAAGGTGTCTTGGTTTGGCCGAGACACCCATTGGTGTCTCGGCCAAGCCGAGATACCCAAAGGTGTCTTGGAATTTGTAGAGCAATTTTGGCCATGATTCAATTCGAATATGAAAAAAAATCAAAACATGAAATTTATAAATCTTTTTGTCAGCTTTCTAATTCATCTGAAATCGGGTCATTTGGAGGTCATATGAGAACGTTAGTGTCAAAATACCTGAGATACTCACTGGTGTCTCGGCTAGGCCGAGACACCCACGAGTATCCGCAGACCCCAGAATGCTGTTTTTGGTAGTTTTAAGCTGTTTTTTGACATTAACCACCTGGATTTGTTCCAACTGATCTGAATTTATACAAGAACATGGTTAAGTGGTTACAACTGAAGATAAGAGTGAATCGATCATTGTTATCCAAAAACAGAGGTCTGAAGCCTATAAATACAGCCCCAGGGCCTTCATTTTTTAAGATCTGGAATTTTCGAGCATCGGTGAAGCCCTGCAAAATTAAGGACTGAAGAGCCACAGATTTCAGAGAGGAGGAGGAGAGATCGGATTTAGTTCGTCAGCATAAAGAAGAGGAGCTCGTCAGATCTACACTTTCTGGTTCCTTCCTTGAGATCGCCCCGTTGCGATGATCTCGAGAAGAGTGGTTATCTCGCTATTGCCGAGATAACTGCTTCGGTTTCTTGATTCCTTCGTGAATCAACGAAGCTCTAGATCTGATCTGATCATTTGGTGGTCCACGGATATCAACGTCCCCATCACAGGCCAAGATCCCACAAAAGCAGCGGGCGATAAACACCCATTGCGCTGTTTGACGAGAGTTGTAATTTTTTATATTAATTGTGTAAAGGTCTTATAAAAAGACCGATCTTTTTGAACTTGTTGTAACGATCAAAGTTGTAATGAGTTAAGGTCTTATAAAAAGACCGATCTTTTTGAACTTGTTGTAACGATCAAAGTTGTAATGAGTTATACAATGAAGAATACATAAAAAGACCGATCTTTTTGAACTTGTTGTAACGATCAAAGTTGTAATGAGTTATACAATGAAGAATACAATTTTCTCCCCAAACAGGTGTGACGCCCAAATGTCCCTTGGGAATGAGCTTCAAGCGCAGGAGGGTTATGTTACGCAGATGACGGTGGTTCCCTCGAGGAAGGAAAAGAGTAGGGCTGAATTGCTTAGCTCTTTATCCTTAGCCCACGAGAAGATAGCCGATCTTGAAAAGGCTCTGAAGTATGCCAAAGATTCATGTGCCGTTCTCTAAGGTGAATTAGCCAACGTAGAATCCTCTTGAAAACAGACACTTGAAAAGCTGGAGCCTGTGCAAGAGAAGTTGAATAAGCTGAGAGGTGAAGTTGTGAGGATATTTGATGCCACCAAAGACTCTATCCGGGTTGATTTACTGGCTAAGCTTGAGTAGACTTATGCGGAGAAGCTTTCTCTGCTGGAAATTCGGATCCGTGACTGTAAAATGTACTTGGATTGGTAGCGTCACTTTTGTATCTTCCTTTTGTTTTGACTTCATTATGAAAACAAAGTCTTTTGCTTAGTGTATTTCTTTTATCATGATTTTCTATCCCATTTGGAACAAATAAATCGCAATACTTATAGGATTTTTGGCAAAACCTCAGCCATTAACGGATTTAATATGTCTTTACCGATTACTGTTTCAATCGGGCTAGCATGTGAATTATTTAAGTTCGTTTCAAATGTAACGTTGTGCTAAAAGAATAAATTCTTTTAGTCTTAGTGTTATGATATTGAATACATAGTCTTTTATCATTTTCACGGGAAAAGACTAACCAATAACGCGTGTTAGGTGTAGACTTATCTTTAATTAGGGACCGAGATAAAGTTCTAATAGATGTGGATTCTGGTGTCCTTTTCATGACAAAGGACTAACCGGCAATGCGTGTTAGACATAGACTTATCTCTAATTAGGGATCAAGATGAAGTCCCCCAGACATGGATTCTGGTGTTTTTTTGCGGTAGAAGGCAAACTAGCAACACGTGTTAGGTGTAAACTTATCTCTAATTAGGATCGAGATAAAGTCCCCCAGACATGGATTCTGGTGTCTTTTTCGTGGCAAAAGACTAACCAGTAACGCGTATTAGGCGTAGACTTATCTCTAATTAGGAATCAAGATAAAGTCCCACATATGTGTAAGGTATGGATTTCGGTGTTATTAATAACAAGCTGCCACGATGTCGAATACGTGGGCTTTATCATTTTTACGGGAATGCGCTACTCGACAGCATGTGTTAGATGCATACTTATCTATATTTAGGGATCGAGATAAAGTCCCCTATACGTTTGAGACAAGGATTCTGGATGTTGAAAGATTGTTCCTCTCTTGGGGCAAAGACGAACCTGATGCCGAAAAGGAAGAATTTTATATTCTATCTCCTGCTTGTCTTCTTTTGGGGCGAATACGAACCCGATGTCAGAGAGGAAGAATTTTATATTCTATCTCCAGGTCCTCTCTTGGGACAAAGACAAACCGGATGCCGGAGAGGAAGAATTTTTTATTCTATCTCTTGCTAAAAAGGAAACTTAAAGTGAGATCTCCACTTTGAGAATCCTGAAAGGTAAAACTAGGAGTGGGATCTCCACTCCGAGAATCGAAAAGATCCGGATAATCCTAATTTTTATAGAAATGGTTACCCGATCTGAAGATGAATTTCTCATTTATCGAGATGAAATTCTAACTTTGGCCCTAACTGTAGAAAGGTTTGACTGAAGAGGAATGGATGAAAGCATTTCGTTTATCGAAAGGGAATTTCAGTTTTGGCCCTAACTGTAGGAAGGTTTGACCAAGTGGGAGTTTGAGATGATCCTAACTGTTTGAAGGTTTGATCAAATGATTTGAAAGTGGACCTCTCGTTTCGTTGAAGAAATCAAGAGGGGATTTTGGCTTTGGTCCTGACTGCAGGAAGGTTTGACCAAGAAGCAGCGGGAGTGGAGGTACAAATAATAGTTAGAATGTTGACTTGTATAGATCACTCACTGGGGGTTTTTGGTGTCAAGTAGCAATACCTTAACATGAAGGGGGTTTGATAATCGCCATGGATCAGCAGATTGAAATTTTGATTGTTGGGGACTTCAACAGTGGGAGTGTTAAAGGCTTGAACATAGCAGGAGTTTTGAATAGATTTAATAATGAAGAATTTTGGAGGACCCATTGTCAATTAATTTGATCAATGAGGGATTTTGTAGTGGAGGACAATGAATCATTAAGCACTCCACAATTACACCGTAGGAGTTTTGTGAGGAAAGATTGATCAGATGCAGTCGTTGAATCTCATCTCAACAAAAGAGCACTCTAAAAACACGGTGGGAGTAGATGAGATAGATCCATGCGATTGAAACCAACCAAGGATTGGATGAAGGAAATTATAAACTTTATTATCTTTCACTTCAAGTTGGTCTTGGTTATCAGGGAGATGCTAGTAACCGAAAAGGGGTTTTGGCAGCTTGTTCAGAACTGGGTTGAAGCAGATGGGATGTGCTTCATCCTTGAAGGATTTCAGAGTCACAGTAAGAGTTTTGTGAGGGACGATTGACTTGATGAAGTCATTGAATCTCATCTCGACAAAAGAGTGCTCGGAAAGCTACAGTGGGAGGGTTTTAATCATCTTGGAAATGATTAAATAGCCACAGTGGGAGGTTCTTAATCATTTTTTATCATGATTAAGAATGAATTATTCTGATGTCTGGTTTTCATCTAGAACAATCAGCTCATTTCGGGTTATCCTTAAGAATACCATGCGTAGCATTCTCCAAGAACTTCCCGTTAAATAGGTTATCCCGAACGTACTAGGGATAATACTTTTTTAGGAACTTCCTATTTATTGGCATCATAAGCTTGTCACCGTCTTGGGTGATTAAGCCATATGCGTCGTTTGAGTAGACTGTCTCTATCACAAACGGTCCTTCCATTTGGGTTAGAATTTATCTTTCTTCTTGGAGTTGAGTATCATTGGTCGCCGGACGGCGAGAACCAAGTCTCCTTCCTTGAAGCTTCATTGTCGGACTCTTTTATCAAAAGCCTTGAAGATTCTGGCCTGGTAAAACTCAATTTGTTGCTGAGCTTCTAAGCGCTTTTCATCTAACCTCTCAAGTTCTTCGAGACGTTTTTGATGTTGTTCCTCCGTCGTCATCCCCGTTGAGAGAGCAATGCGAAGGGATGGAATTTGGATTTCAAAGGGAAGGACAGCCTCACATCCATACACTAGAGAGTACAGAGTTGCTCCTGTAGGCGTGTGGACTATGGTGCGATATTCCCAGAGAGCTTCGCCGAGTTTGTAGTCCTAGTCTTGTTTGTTGATTCTCACGAGCTTTGAAAAATCTTTATAATTATTTTGTTGAAGGCTTCAGCCAATCAGTTCGTAATGGGATTGTATACCGTTGACAAGACATCTTGAATTCTGAACTTTTCACAAAATTTAATAAAGGCGTTGCTGACAAACTGAGGGCCTTTGTCATGCACGATTCGTCTTAGGACAACGTAACGGTAGATGATGTGGTGTTTGATGAATTTGATGATGTCACTTGTCTTCACTTTCTAGAGTGGAATCACTTCGGCCTACTTTGAGAAGTAGTCGATGATTGCCAAAATGAAACGATCACCTTTGGTTGACGGTGGAAAAATAGGACCAACAATGTCCATTCCCCATGTCTCGAGCGGCCATGATATGGTCGAAGGGTGTAGGTACTTTGGAGGTTACTGCATGTAATTAGCATGTATCTGACACACGTGACACCGTTGGGCGTAGTCAACTGCGTCCTTGACTATAGTTGGCCAATAATATCGCATTCTTTTGAGTCGATCACAAAGTTTGGGACCGGGTTGGTGTGCACCACAAGTTCCGTCATGCGCTTCTTCGAGTGCCTCTTCTGCCTCTTCGGTTGAAAGACACCAGAGCAGCAGACTATCGTATGCATGACGATACAACGTTTGAGTCGCCGTCTTGTATTAGAATCTCGGTGCTCTTCGTCAGACCCAGACTCTTTCTTTTATGTCTTCCGGTAAAATACTATGCAAGATATAATCAATAATGGGGAAACGACAGTCTCGGGGCTTGAGTTCAATTCTACCTGAGTGCGCCTCTTTGCTGTCCAAGGCGTAGTCTGGTGTGAAGAGTTGGTGAGCTCTCATAGTGACCCATTGTTCTGTGTCGGGAGGCTGTGATAGAGATACCGCTAATGCCGCCAATGCATCTACATATGCATTCTGGAGATGCAGAATGTACTTGATGAAGAATTCTTCAAATGAGTCTGTCATCTCGATGGTTGCCTGGTGGTAGGGGATAAGGTCTTGGTTTCTGACTTCGTACTCTCCTCAAAGTTGGTTGACTATCAGTTGAGAATCACAATAAGCTTCGAGATACTCAACCCTCATCTCTCTAGCAAGACTGAGTCTAATGAGCAGTGTGTTGTATTCGGCTACATTATTGGAACATGGCTCGGTGAGTGAATAAGCTCGAGGCAGTACATGTTTCTCCGTGGAAACTAAGACAACTCCAACTCCTGAGGAAATTTTAGAACATCCGGGAACACTTGCCACATTGGTTGCTCGGGAATCACCATCGAAGTACAATTGCCACACTTGCTAATGCGAGGTAGTGTTGACTTCATGGGTTTCATCCGGTAAATCTTCATATAGTTCAGCTGTGTTCGTTGTAGGATTAGTTGCCAAAAGATCACAAATCACTTGTCCTGTGACCGACTTCTGTTGTTTGAAGTGCACATCTTATTGGGACAAGAGTAGGGCCCATTTCACTAACTGCTAATTCATGGAGGCCGATTGCGTCATGAATATCCGGACTAGGTTGACATTAGAAATGACATAGATCGTCTGTCTAACCAGGTAGTGTCGCATTTTCTGAATTGTGAGCACCAGGGCGAGGAACTCCTTCTCAATCATTGGGTATCAAGATTCAGTGCCTACTAAAGTCTGACTCAAGTAATATATCACCTGCTCTTGACTGTTGTCATCGTCTTGTGCGAGTAAAGCACTTAACGAGTGGTTCATCGCCTTGACGTAAATCAGGAATGGTTTCCCTGACTTCGGTGCAACAAGAATAGGAGGATTTGACAGGTATGCTTTGATATCTTCGAATGCCTTCTGACAGGCGTCATCCCAAATAAACGACACATTCTTCTTCATGAGCTTGGAGAATGGTTGGTATTTCCCGGAGAGGTTCGAGATGAACCACCGGATGTAAGCCAGTCACCCTTGCAATCCTCTGAGTTCTTTAAGATTTCTCGGGGGTTGCAATTTGTATATCACCTTTACTTTATCAGGATCAATATGGATACCCTTGGTGCTGATAATGAATCCAAGGAATTTACCACCGGACATTCCCAAGAAAGACTTGGTAGGGTTCATCTTCAATTGGTGACTCCGCATGAGAGCGAACATCATCCTTAAGTCTTGAATGTGGTCGTCTTTGCTACGGCTTTTAACGACCAAGTCATCAACATAGCACTCAACAGTCTTCTGGAGATGTTCCTGGAAAATCTTCATCATTGCCCGTTGGTATGTGACACCTGCGTTCTTCAATCCGAAGGGTATGACTGTGTAGCAGAAGATGTCGAGTGGTGTTCTGAATGTGATATGCTTTTCGTCACTTGGGTACATCTTGATTTGATTGTAACTGGAGAATCCATCCATTAACGATAGTCTCTCGAACACGCACGTGTTGTTGATGATAATGTCCGTGATTTGGAGTGAAAAGTCATCTTTGGACAGGCGGTGTTCAGGTCTCTGAAGTCAATGCAGATCCTGATTTTCTCAATCTTTTTAAGGACTGGTACAATTTTTGCTAGCCAGTCAGGATGTTGCTCTTCCCTGATAAAACCCGAGTCGATCAGCTTTTTTCCTTCAGACTCGATCGCTTTTATAATTTGCGAACGAAACCGTCTTTGCTATTACTTGATAGGTTTGGCATCTGGTTTAATGTTGAGGCGATGCATCGCCACGTTTGGATGAAGTCCTGGCATATCTTCATAATTCTAGGCAAAAACATCTATGTAGATGAGGGCAATTAACTCTTCCTTCTCGTCTGGTGGAAGGCTATCGCTGACGAATATAGGCTTCGGATTTGCTTTGTCGCCCATGTTCACCCGGACCACTTTGTCTTTGGTAGGAGGTTCTCTTTGTTCGAATCTATCACCATATTGGATATTCAGGTGATGGATCCAAGAATCTTCCCAAGTTGGTAATTGATCATCTTCCTCTATTGTGGCGGGATCGACTGTGGCTATATTCGACATCAAGCCTTTGAACATTTCTCCAAGGCTGATGTCGGAGTCCTAATTTTAAGAATCGGATGAGTATCCGTCCTTATTCGCTAATCGATCAATGACTTTCCAGCACCATTCGTCATTGGATGAAGAGTCATAGCTTAGACCCCTTTTATAGCTATAATAATTGTCGGGTTTTCCTTTTGGTACGTAGGTCGGATGAGGTGGAACTCATGGACCTCGACCAAAACCAAGACCTTCTTAAAGTGTGAAGTTTTATCCCCATTTCTTCATGAAGTTATGCGCTTATTAACTGTATCTGAATAAGTGACGACCGGGTCTCTCATTGTCACTATCTTCCTTTGAGAAGGGATCTGATAGTGGAGATATTTCCCCTATGCCGAAGATTACCTCCTCTTCACCCCCTGCCTTAGCGGTCATTCCAAATGAGTCTTGGATATGCTTCTTTATCATACAAGACAACCAAAGCGACATATGTATATTGGGGTTATCATACAGCCCCTGCATTACATCATCAAGACAAAGCAAATACTCTTAATCGTCATCTATTTCTACTTCGGTAAGTTGCCAATTACAAATATCATTTGATGATTCTCCACCGTCAAGATTGATTACAAAGGGTACAATGTCATTTAATACAAATCCTCCATCATAATCAAGCCCAGCATCGGTGTCAGCTTCTTCTTCATTGTACGTGCCTTGGGCCGATGGTTCAGTATCTGATTTAGCACCGTAAAGAAGGGAGTCAGTAAAATAGTTTTCCAACACCTTAAACGGTTGCTTATCCGCGACCACCATCTTGACCTCATTATTAGTGTCGACATATTTCAGACACTGATGGAGAGTGGAAGGAACTATAACATTACTATGGATCCAGGGTCGACCCAAAAGTAAGTTATAGGAGGTCTCCGCATCGATCACATAGCATGTGACTTCGAACCTCAGGTCTCCAAGTTGGCACTTCACTCGGACTTTACCTTGTGGTCTGGATCCACTGGTGTTGAATCCGTAGATAACAGTGCCTGTGGAAGCCAGCTTACTAGTGAGAATTCTGAGATTGTACATCAATAGGAATGGCATGATGCTGACAGTGGAACCCGGATCAACTTGGATCCGGTTGATAATGCTAGAGCCGATATATCCGGTGAAATACAAAGGCATGTCATGGTTTGAGTTCCTCGTTTGCATGTCCTCTTTGTTAAAGGTGATGCAAGGGGAACTGTTTGGCCATGAGGTTATAGTGTTGAACTGATGACTCCGTCTCTTCAGGGGCTGGCTTGATCTGAGTGAGAAACACGTAAGAATCATCCATAGCTTCTTGCAAAGCCTCCAGGGTGTCTTTAGAAAGACGTAATAACTCGTATAAGGTTATTTTCACTGGGATGTTAGCCAATTGGGTTATAACATCAAAACGATATGGAGTGTTTGAACTTTCCAGTTTATCTCTTCCAATCGGATGATTGAATCGAGACTGTTTCGACTTCTGAACCTCTTGGTACTGGGGTTCCTTCTCAGCTATAGCCTTTTTTTGTTTGGTAGCTGACTGTTGCTGAGGTTCTTTAGAAGACTTTGGCGGGTTGTGACCACCCCTTGCTCAGCCAATTGATCGGCCACCTTAGGATAGTTGAATCGATACTCGTTCCCACATCTGGTAGCAAATGCTAGTTCTCCGCTGGTCACAAAAGCTTCATGCTCGTCACTAGAAAGCGGGAAGGTAAGGATCCCTTCATCATTTTCCTCTGGAATCACCATGGTGGCATAACAAGACTTTTCCTTGTCCTTGGACTTGAATTTCTTCTTAGAAGAGGACTCCGTCCACTGTTCGTCTTCGAGTAGATTAGGATGGACCTAAAGAATTTTGTCGTTAGGGGTCGTATGTGGCACAAGCCCCTTCTGGCATTGTCCATGAGGATCGTTATTGACGGTATTCATTTCCACCTTTGTTACGGGTTCCAATTGAAACCATGTTAAAGGGACGGAGTAGAAGTTGATGGTCACTGCGTTGGTACCCACCTTCTTTTCCTTTGGTTGTTTTGCGGTGATGATCCAGACGTCAATCAAGGCTTGAACCTTATCCTTGAGGGCATAACATGTCTTGGTGGGATGATGGACCTACCTGTGGAATGCATAGTATCTTGGATCTGTAGTCTTCTTGGTTCCCTCATGGTTAGTGATTGGAGGTAACTTGAACTTGTTGTTTTCCAGAAGGTATTTGAATATACCGGGGATCTCGTCTTCCTTAAAAGAATATTATTTTGGGAATTTTGGTTTCGTAGTCTTCTGTTACTTTTGAGGTCCCTTTTGCCACTAAGACAGCGACTGTTGCGACGATTGAGGTTGTGATTGCTGTTGAGGTTGTAGTTGGAACGTCTGATTCGCATCCATTGCCTTTGCTGGCACTTTCCATCTACTACAAGGGACGAAGTTCTGTTTCGGGGGATTTGCTGCCGGTTGGCCTCTCTCAGCCTTCTCTATATAACTTCTCTATATAACATATAAATTGCTAGAATTGAGTTTAAGAAAAACTTCTCTATATAACAAGAGTAGGAGAGATAAAGTTGAAGCCCAAATAAGGAATGAATGATCTCTTCTTGCTCTTGTGAAACTTTCTTCACAAAACTAAAACTTGAAACAAAACTAAACAAAACTTAAACACCCTTTAAACTTGTTTAAAACCTCTCTTGGTAGTTAGAAATGTTAAATGCAATGGGGTATATATAGGGTGGAAGAAACCAGCCCAAGAAAACCCCAAAAATCCATAAAAATCATTAAAATACACAAAATCTAGAAATAGTTGTCACTGTGCAACAGTCAGATTTATAATTCAACTTATAAGTCGACTTGGTATAAGTCGACTTGATATAAAGTATAAGTCGACTTACAAGATGAAAACAGCAAGTTGGAAAATGGATATAAGTCGACTTATAAATGACTATAAGTCGACATGCCATAAGTCGACTTGCCATGACTGATAGGTCGACTTGGCAGAGGAAAATTTGATCATTCTAGAAGAGATCATAAGTCGACTTGTCACGGTTTATAAGTCGAGGTAAAAACTTACACAAGCACTGTTCATGCTGAAAATCTGATTTTTAAAGTGCCTTTAAAAATAACAAATAAATTTTAAAAAATATAAAACTTTGGAAGATGATTGCAAACATTATAATAAACATGTTACAATTTTTTTTAGAATTTCACTTCCCAGTTGTAAAATCTCATCATTTTTCAAAACTAGTCCAAAACATGAAAATGAACATACTTGAAATTTGACATTTTGACTAAACCATATTTTAAAACTTTATAAAATGATTATATATACTTAATAAAAGATGTATATAATGATTATTAAGTCCATAAATCAACAAATCAATATTTTCACAAAAATGCATGTTTTGCAAACATTCAAAACAATAAACATGATTTCATTGAACTAAATAAACTTCATATTGATGAAATCATATATGAGCATATAAACATGAAACAAATATGTATTTTCTAATTAAATTCATTTGTTTTTTTATTTAAACTTGGAAACTATAAAATCAAAACATGTAAATATATATAACTATATATATATATATATATATATATATATATTATATATAATATATATATATATATATATATATATAATATATATATATATATATATATATATATTATATATATATATATATATATATCATATATATATATTATATATATATATATATATATATATATAGTATATATATATATAAACAAAAATGGTATGTCGTGTATGTGATTGAGCTTAAAGTAATCTACACACAAAGTATAAGCTAAACTAAATTACCCAAGCCAATCTTGCATCTTCAATTATGGACTCGACTTCCCGTATAAAACTTGCGGATGAAGATTTAACTTGAATCTTTGACTTGCATTGCGTTGCTTCACTCTGATATTCTACCAACCTCCATCTGATATGATCGTTATGGCGTAATTCCATCCAACCTCCAACGCATTTTTTGCCTAGAATAAATAAGAAAACACAAACACTAGACAAACAATATTAGTTGTAAATTGTTTGTTAAAACATAATCAAAACAAAAAGGCCAACAATATCCCCCTATTTTATGATGATAAATAATTTACACAAAGAGTATATATATAATAAACAATAAAGTATAATACTCAAAAACATAAATATGTTCACATATTTCTCCCCCTTTGGCAACATAAAAAATGGGGATATAAAAGAAATAGGAAAGCGAAAGCTCCCCCTACCTATAAGCATGGTGAATATAGAAACAAATAATAGGAAATAGCTCCCCTTATCAAAAAGCCTTAATGAATATATGAAATGAATACTAAGGCAAACATGTGAGCAAGCAAGATGAAAACATGCTAAATGTAACTCACATATAAGAAGACAATGAGATCACATAGAGATATATCAATATAAAAAGTGTGTCTCAAAATACAAATATAAAAACAATGTATAAATGGATTTATGAAATAAAAAGAATGAAAAACATGAGAATCATAAAAAAAATTCAAGTAAAAATCATGAAAATCACGAAAGTCCAAATGAAAAACAAAACACTCATTTGAAATTATAAATCAAATGGAATCCAACTAATATCAATTTCAACAAGAAATCAAGAGAGACAACTATATCAATCCATATAAACATATAGCACTTGTTAATCATAATTTGGGAAATAAACACCCAATAACCCCCCCCCCCCCCCCCCCGGCGGGGGGGGGGAGGGGGGGTTGGGGGGTTGCATAAACATAGACCTCTCATAAAAGATCAAAACCAACAAAATGAAAACAAAGGAATTGACTTTTCAAAATTTGTTTTCATTTTTAAAAAAAATTCAAAGCACATTTTTTAAACCAAGAAATGAAAAATAAAAACACTAAAAAGCTTGGTTTACAAAATTAAATTTGTTTTGGTACCAAAGTATTCTTGGTACCAAAGGATTTAGGGACATGACCCCTACCATGAAAGCTTAATGCCCTAGGGTTATGATCCCTTTTGGGCGAATGTGGTGCACGGGTCCGATCATAACAATATTTATGCAAATGATCCATTCGATTGCAATAAGTGCAATGAAGAGAATGCATTTGAGTATGTAGATCATGTGGATGTGCACGGGAATCATTTGCAAGAAAGGATGTTCTTTTAAATTTATTATGCAAATGAGAAAAACACTCTTCAAATCAAAATAAAACTTGGCCAAAAGACCAAATCTACCACAATGATCATAGTTAAACTTTTGTGGTCTTCTAAAAACTTTTGGCAAACTAGAATTCTTTTTCAAATCAAAGCAAAATTTTGCCAAATGGCCAAACCGGCCACATAGATCACATTTATACACATGAGCATGCTTATAATGAACTTTATGAGTGTGTGCATGTACATGTGTGTGTGATGATGAAGCTTGATGAGATGAACAAGAAGAATTAATATGAGCCTTAGTGGGTTTATGTGCATCATAGCAAAATCTAGCAAGATGGCCTTTACGATCACAATTTGTGCATTTGTAGACTTTGTTATATATATGTGCATGATGTATAGGATGTTTAGATGTTTTCGAATGAGACTTAGCACACATGTCCATAAGCTTTTTGCTATTAACAATACATGTTTTAAGGGTTGAATCTAAAGATGATATGCGATCCATAACATGATTCGACTCATCATTATGCATACAAGTATTGTTATTAGAAGTAGACGAAACAAAAACACTTACAAGAATATCCAATTTTTTTTACTAGCTACTACTTCTAAAATAACATTGTTTTTATCATGAGTCAAGTTAGCAATATCCAAATTCAAATTATTATTTTCCAAATTTAGCATATCATTGTTTTCTTTAAGAGCAACATTTTCTTGTTCAATGATATCAAAATTGAAAGCTAGTAACTCATGATCGGATTTTAAATTAACATGCTTGCTTTTAAAATCAATAAAATTATGGTGTAATTTCTTATAGGCATTCATTAATTTTTTATATGCACATGCGAGTTCACTAATAGATAATTCATTTTTGGATTCCGAATCGCATACCACACTAGTGCTATCGCCTAGTTGCTGTGTGCATGATGCTCCACTATCACTTGAAGTCGATTCCGCCACAACGCATCGAATCTCCTCCAAGTCTCCTTGATGTGCTTCAAAAAGTTTTCATATTGTGTAAGCACTATCAAAATGAGCAAGTTCGTTAGAAATACATGGTTCAAAGGCATTAAGCAAAAATTCTAACACTAACTTGTTCATTATAAACATCATTTTATCATGATTGCTCCACTTGAATTTCTCCCAAGTGGGCACAATATAAGCACTATCAATAACTTCTCATAAATCGATATTTTTAGATTTAACAAATATTTTAAATCTAAAGCACCATTAAGCATAAGGAAAATTTCTGTATTTTGGAGCAATATTAACATCATAGCCTAAACACGATGCAACATGCATATCCATAATTAAGAAATATGCAAGCAATATACAAATAATCTCAAAACTAGATTAGCACAAATATGAGAACAATGAACTTTGGCTCTAGGCGATTAAGCCTCTAATCAAGAGCATCAAGCTCTGATGCCAATTATTAAACCCTAATACCACTAGGAAAGAACCCGGGGGGGGGGGGGGGGAAATAGGGTTTATGCTAATCTAATCTGATTTTATGCCAATTTAAACTTTATTAATAAATTTCCTTGCATATATAATATGTGACATGATATATATGCAAGGATATACAAATAACACAAGGATGAAACAAACAAATGTAAACAATATAGTGGACAAACTAAATAATGAGACAATGGCGATATGAGCAATGAGCACAAATATAAATGAACGCCAATGCAAACTCAAACACAATCAAATGATCACGGAGTTTAGACCTTCCGTCCTACGTCTCCGCTCTCCACTCTCGGGGAGAAATCCACTATCACACTGGGTTTCAACGCTCACTCGAAAACGTTTACACCATACAATATTAGTTTTTAACGCTCACCGATCAACGTTCATAATCACTCACAATATAACTACACAAATCCCACCTCAAGTGTTAGCCTCTCATGTATCTCCCTTAAGTACTCGGATTTACAACCTCTCCCTAGGCTTTACTACCGATGCTACTCCTCTTGGGACCGACCACGTCTCTCACCTCTACACTCCTCTTGGCGTACTTGTGCAATACAAAGTGAAGCCTCACAATTAAGCTCTACAACAAATGAATGTTCTCTATACAAGGTGAGAAGTCAATAAGTCTAACTCTATGTTACGATCTCACAAGCCCAAATATACTATGTATGAAAATACTAAAAGCTCAATGTGGGTGTGTGTAATAAAGAGATAAAGCAAATATAAACTCAATTGAAATCTAGCTTATGGAAATTAAATCAAACATATAAATTACTAGAATTGAGTTTAAGAAAAACATCTCAATATAACAAGAGTAGGAGAAATGAAGTTGAAGCCCAAACAAGGAATGAATGATCTCTTCTTGCTCTTGTAAAACTTTCTTCACAAAACTGAAACTTGAAACAAAACTAAAAGAAACTTAAACACCCTTTAAACTTGTTTAAAAACTCTCTTGGTAGTTAGGAATGTTAAATGCAATAGGGTATATATAGGATGGAAGAAACCAGCCCAAGAAAACCCTAAAAACCCATAAAAATCATTAAAATATACAAAATCTAGAAATAGCCACTACTGTACAACGGTCAGATTTATAAGTCGACTTGGTGTAAGTAGACTTGATATAAAGTATAAGTCAACTTACAAGATGAAAACAACTAGCTAGAAAACAGATATAAGTCGACTTATAAAAGACTATAAGTCGACTTGCCATAAGTTGACTTGTCATGACTGATAAGTCGACTTAGCAGAGGAAAATTTGATTATTCTAGAAGAGATCATAAGTCGACTTGTCACGGTTTATAATTCAACTTAAAAATATGCACAAGCACTGTTCATGCTGAAAATTTGATTTTTAAAGTGTCTTTAAAAATAGCAAATAAATACTAAAAATTGTAAAACTTTGGAAAATGATTGTAAACATGATAATAAACATGTTACAAAAAAATTTAGAATTGCACTTCTCAATTGTAAAATCTCATTATTTTTCAAAACTAGTCCAAAACATGAAAATGAACATACTTGAAATTTGACATTTTGACTAAACCATATTTTGAAACTTTATAAAATGATTATATAGACTTAATAAAAGATGTATATAATGATTATTATGTCCATAAATTAATAACTCAATATTTTCACAAAAATGCATGTTTTGCAAACATTCAAAACAATAAACATGATTTCATTGAACTAAATAAACTTCATATCGATGAAATCATATATAAGCATATAAACATGAAACAAATATGTATTTTCCAATTATATTAATTTGTTTCATATTTAAACTTGAAAACTATAAAACCAAAACATGTAAATATATATAATTATATATATATAAAAACAAAAACGTGTATGTATGTATGTGATTGAGCTTGAAGTATCTACACACAAGTATAAACCTAAACTAAATTACCCAAGCAATCTTGATCTTCAATATGGCTCGACTTGGTAAACTTGGCGGATTAAGCTTGAACTTTAATCTTTGACTTGCATTGCATAGCTTCACTCCGATATTCCACCAATCTCCATTGGATATGATCGTTTGACACAATTCAATCCAACCTCCAATGCATTGTTTGCCTAGAATAAATAAGAAAACAAAATACTAGACAAATAATATTAGTTATAAATTATTTGTTAAAACATCATCAAAATAAAATGGCCAACAGTGAGACGCTGGAATACCCCTGGAAAAGGATCGGGACTGGAACGTTGTGTTTACTTTCCTTTATCGACCATGTTGATGGTGACGTCTGGGAGTTCGTCATCCTGACCGACTGATCTTCTTTTGCGGAAGTATTTTAATTTAGATATGTGCTCTTTAGTGGAAAGTCTTTCAAATACTGAGACCCTCTGTGGAACGGTCTAGGGGCAGCTACATTCTGATAATACAGCCCTAATAAGCCTCTCACAAGGACAGTGAGAGTCTGTTCCTAGGATACTTCTCTTTTGAGATTTGTTCGTACCCCCTGCGTGATAGTACAACTCATCGACGTTGTGGTCGGAGCAACCTATCGGCTATTGGTTTGAATTTTTAGGTATAACGCTGCCATCTGACGAATACATTTTCTTCTTGAGAGGTAATGCCTTGTTGGCGTTCTTGGGAGTCATATGTTTGGAACCACGCCTTTGTAAGGGTGGGACTTTATTAGGCTCCTGGTCTTCTACACGCACCCCTAAGCGAGCGGCTACAGGAATAAACTTGTTAAGAGGGCGTGTACGATCCCTAGTTTGAAGGGTCGCTCTGGATTTGTTCATCGAACCCAAGTGTTCTTTGATAGGAGTTTTGCCTTGATCTTTGCATAGGGGACCAAGGTAATCCATCATCGTAATCTTGAATTTTGATAGATCAACGATGCTATAAGGCTTCATCGGAGATACGAGAGCAAATAGAGCATGAAACGAGGATGACGAGGCTGAGAAACGCCCACGAAGATGGACCTCTGAGTGAAATAGTCAGGACTGTTTTGCATAAGTATGTAACAGTGTGGATTGTTTCGGCCTGTGGGATACTTTTTGGATATTTTTCAAGTTGATTTCGACGTTATTTTGGCCTTTGACACCCAGACTTGTTTGGATTTCGGTGGTTCTTTGGCCACCTCTTCCTTCTGTAGTTCTTGTGCCTTCTGCACAAGAATTTGTGCATGTCCGAGAAGTGCACGGTACTTTTGGATGCGCTCCTCAAGAGTTGAACAAGTCCTTTTGACACTGACCCATTTATTGGTTTATGGTTTGGAAGAGGAGTCAATTGTTTGTTGTGGTGGAGGCTTTGTCGCTTGACGCCTCCTAAATTCCAAATCCACGTGATAGTGGACTCCATTTACTTGAAAGAATATTAGAAGAAAAAGAACAACAACAAGAGTGTTAGAGCAATATAGCAATATCACCTCTATCCGCCCCCAGGCAAAGGGCTGCTAGATGGAGTGGAGACTTTATCTATTAAGCATAGTCTACCTAGATCATTTTTTCCCTTATCTAATAAAATAAATATTTAGACACCTACAATACGATATGTAGTACGTCGAGCGAAATAATCCAAACAAGAAAACCCTCATGTATATATCATATGTCCTAAATTGTAAACATCTAAACATTAATACCAAACTAAAGATAAACAATCTAAATAAAATCAACAATTAAAAATCCACAACACGAGACTGGTACGTCGAGCGAAATAACTCAAACAAGAAAACCATCATGTATATACCATATGTCTCAAATTGTGAATCGCTAATTAGTGATCCCAACTAAGAAAATAAAGAAAAGCAGTAAAAGAAAGTAAAGACATCAACATATCGTATTCATAATATCTTCCACTGTCACTGGGAAGATAGAATGAATGCCGACACAAATCTCATGTACTTTCAAATGCAAAGTACTCTGGGTTATATATTTCAGCAGTAAGTCAAAAACATAACTGGCATCCGCCAAATACTCAGGCTATCAACAATCGTCTCAATGCAAATCCTTACAAGATTCTGATTCATCATATCATCATGCGGGATGGACTACCCGGTCAGTATCCTAACAGTGTACACAGCTTATTAGTCTCATCACATCTCTGTATGTAACACGAGTGCGGAACAGACTACCAAGTAGGCATCCTAGAAATACGGCTCACAAACCTCATCGCATCCTAGTGTGGGACTGCAAGATAAAGCATCCTAAACCTGACTCAATGGCCTGTACAAATGGAATATCGATGTACTATCCTTGTAGTTCTGAACTGAGCTCATCAACAATATCTAGAAGGTGTGTGTATAATATGTACTAAACTCTTTCTCAAAGTAATCGGGTCAAAGCCCATCATAATTTCTTTCAGCATACTCATGTGTGTGCTATTACACTGTTCGTGGATTTACGTATAAAGAAGTGCGGCTCGAAACCCACAAATATATTTCAAACAGATGCAAAACAAAAATTCAGGTAACAGCCTTAGTCGACTACTAGGCTTAGTAGTCGACTACACTGAGTCCATCCAGACTCTGTAACATATATTAGTATTAGTAGTCGACTATTCAGAATATTAGTCAACTACTCTGCAAACACACAGTTTCTGTTATACTCAACTAGGCACGAGTAGCCGACTACTAAGCTCAGTAGTCGACTACTTTGTCAAGATACGCATTCTTTCGTGCACAAACAATGCTTATGTCAATTGTACATATCATGACATTAAACGAGATTTTATACTTGGCATATGCAACAGAAATTATCTGAATCATTAAATTAAATTATTATATCTTCCAAATTAGTGTTTAACATCCTAATTAAACAATTTCTTCAAATATCTCATATGTAAACAAAGTGATTATCAACATATGATAAAAATGACTCATGAACAGAGGTGAAATTCATTTAAACATATTTATCTTACTTAGATATCACTAACATAGGGTTTAAGCATGATTTATTAACATGAAAACTCAAAGAAACATTCACGTAATATATTAATTATTTTAAATCAGCATATTTGTAGTTTTCTGTAATACATATTATTAGTAAATTGAGCATATCTTTCTATAAACTATTTTTAAGAATAGTTTTTTGTTTTGGAAACTAGATCCACGTAGGTATCATTTGGCACTCGTCTGGTTCTGTTTAGAGTTTATATGTTATTTCAAATTTCCTGTTAAATATTACACACATGCAGTAGTTTTCTGCATAACATGTTATTAGTACATTGAGTATATATTTCTTTATAAAAACTCTTTCTTAGAATGGTTTTCTGTTTGGAAAAATAGGTTCATATAACATTTATTTAACACTAGTTTTGTTCAGTTTGGAGTTTATATGATATCTCAAATTTTTAGATAAATGTTATACACGTGTAGCAGTTTTCTGTAATCTATGATGAAAATAAATAGATAAAACCTCTTTATAATTCAATTAGACAACAAATTAGGGTTAACACACGAGTTAAACATAATTATCAAGTTTGAAAAAATGAAAAATTTAATCACCCCTAATGATCATGATCACGTTACTATCATTAACAATTAGAAAAAGCTAATGATCTAGCATTGGGTTAAGATTTATCATCAAAAATCTCATCTTTTTCATATTAGGTTAAGCCTTAAGCATGAAAATATTGATTAAATAATTTTATAACTATTAAACACTATGAGGATGAGTTTGGATACAAATGATCTTACTTATCACGTGTGCAAACCTCTGAAAATGATGTGAAGCGACTCCTCGTCGCCAAACGTCGTAGATCTCGCCTTTTCCTCGCTTCTCGCCTCACAAGACGCTCCCAAATTCTCAACTTTAGGGCTACGGTTTGAGAGAGAGGAAGATGAGCTCCTAGGGTTTGAAACTATGATGAAATGATAATTTTCATGAAAACACATATATATATATATATATATATATATATATGCAAACCCGAAATAAACTTGTTTGACCCGAATCAGAAAACCTGGTCTGACTAGGAAAATAACTTTCGGTATTATAGCTATAACTTTCTCATTCTACCTCGGATTAAGGTAATTTAAGATTTGTTGGAAATCTGTTGAAGAGATCTACAATTTTGGTCTTTTGAGTTTTTTCAGATTCAAACTATATCAGTGTGTAAAATATATAAACTCTTAACTAGTCATTTTTCTAGATTTCTCTTCGTGCATGTTTTGTGCATTTGCACTCATATATTCACAAATATACATTGAATTGATCTCAAATCAATTCATATCATACTCAAACATCAAAATATGTTATATTTTTACCATATAACATATTTATTATTATTTTTCACATAATATTCAAATTTTCGGGGTTTTACAATGGCATCCTTTCAAACCCTTATGTGTTGTCAATGATGACGTCCGTGATGAGTAAAGAGAAATCGTCCTTTGGACATGCTGAGTTCATGTCTTGAAAGTCGATGCAAACTCTAATCTTCCCGTTCTTTTTCAGAACCGGGATGATATTGGCCACCCAATCTGGATGTTGCTCTTCTCAGATAAACCCTGAATCAATAAGCTTTTTGACATCGGCTTCAATGGCCTCCATGATCTATGGACGGAATCATCGTTGTTGTTGTTTGACAGGCTTAGCATTAGGTTTGATGTTAAGGCTGTGCATGGCCACCTAAGGATCAAGGTCGGGCATGTCCTCATAATTACAAGCGAAGACATCAATATATTCACGCACCAGAGCGATAAGGTCTTCCTTTTTTTTGGGTGACAGGATGTCACTTATGAATATAGGCTTAGAGTTAGACTCATCTCCTATGTTCACTTGGATTACTTTGTCGTCAGTAGGAGGCTCACGCTGCTTGAAGTGATTTTCCCACTGCATGCCGAGTTGTCGACTCAATGGATCCACGAATAAGGGTAATTGATCATCTTGTCGAGTTTCAGTTAGCTAGGCTGAAGTCATGTTAGCCATAAGTTTCTTGAACACAGCTCTTGTACTAAAGTCCGAATCCTAGCAGTCTGACTCGGAAGAAGAGCTAATGGAGTAGCTGTCTGACTCTTCACCTACCTCAAAGCGTTGCATTGGTATTGGAGATACATGTCCTAACCCCATGTGAGTCTTGTTGTTATAATCATCAGGTTTTCCTTTTGGTACGAAAGGGGTAAGCGGAGTGCGTCGACCTTTTTTGAAATTAAGGCTTCCTGCGTGGGAAAAGTCATAGCCTATTTTCTCCATGATGCGGCGTGTTGTTGGCCTAAAATATGAGAATTGAGCAGCCCTTTCTTCTTCCTCGGATTCCTCCTAAAGAGTTTGTAGTAGACCCTCAGTTTGCCCGAAGATGATGTCTTCTTGTCTATTTCTCCTAGCGAGCACTAGAAAGATAGCCTGTGAAGATTCAACGCACTGTCGACTTGTTGAGAAAGATGAATGAATCGGCATGTGCAATGCGGACTCGGGATATATTCAAGGCAGAGGGTTTGATGATATGTCGGTACTTGTACCTAACATGTCAGAGTTAAATTCAATACACTAAAAGTAGGCTAAATCATCATTATTATTAAAGACAACTCCGCCATCATCATCGGCGACATCATTTACATCAATACTTTCGAGACCAATCCTGACGGGATCAATGTCATTAAAGACAAGAACCTGTTCACATTCATGCTCAGTATCAACCTCATTACCACTGTCCACGTCCTCAACTGGTGGTGCGTCGGTTAGCGCACCATCTAGATAGTGGATAGAATCGGTAAAGTAATTCTCTATCCGCTTGAATGGTTGCTTTTCCATGATCACTGTTTTAACCTCTCCACTCTCATCTACGTACTTCATGCACTGATGTAGAGTGGATGTTACAATCAAAATGTTATGGATCGATGGTTGACCCAATAACAAATTGTAGGATGTCTCTGCGTCTATGATATAGCATGTGACATCCGTCTTCAAGTCTCCCATTTGGCATTTAAGCTTGATCTTGCCGAGAGGGTGAGTGTTGGAGGCGTTGAAGTCATAAATAGTAGTCCCCGTTGCTGATAGACAATGAAGCGGGACCCCACGATGATGAATGAGCCTCAAAAGTATGATGCTCAAAGCAGAACCAGGGTCAACCTAAATTCGGTCTACCCGAATAGAGCCAATATACCATGTGAAGTATAAAAGCCTATCATGCTTCAGGTTCTTCATGTACATGTCTTTCGGAGAGAATGGGATATATGGCATTTGCCCTCGAAAGACTTGGTAGCATTGAGAGCACATTCCTGATGCTTCTTCTATTCGACTTGGTGGCAAGTGAGCAATGTTTCATTGTCTACCAGCTCTTCACGTAGAGCTTCCCTGGTTGATCGGGATAAGTATAGGAGCTCGAATAATGTGATCCTTGCTGGGATGTTGGCTATCTGGGCCAACACGTCGAATCGAAAGTTGCCCTTCGAGCTTTCAGGAGTATCTTTCATGAGCACCTTATTGTAACAGAGCTCTTTTGACTTTGGATCATTGGAGGGTACTTGCACCTTTTCCGCTGGATCCTTCATTGACTTTGGCGGGGTGACTATTGCTTCAGGGACTTCTTTAAGTACTCTTTTCCACCACGGGTTCCAGATGTCTAAACAGGCTGTGTGGTGAACACTGGTTGTTCATACTCGGAACTACTTAGGGATGTAGTTTCGACCCCCTCATCTGGAATGGGAAAAATGGCATTGCAAGATTTCTATTTGGAGTTGGACTTCTTCGAGCTCATTGACATCCATTGCTCATCTGCAAGCAAGTCTGGATGATCCCACATGACTCCACCTTTTTGTGTGGTATAGGGAACCATACCCTTCTCCTTCTGTTGATGAAGATCAAGATTCATGATCGTAGTCTCTGTTTGTGGGATTAGTTTCGCACCCTCCTGAACTTGGAGCTCTGCAAAATCTCCGAATAGCAAAGATACCATATTTGCAGACACCTTCTTTTGCTCTGATTGAAGGGTCATGACGCATGCATCCAACAAAGCTTGGATCTTGGATTGTGAACCATCCTGTGGTACATGCAATAGTTGGGATCATCTGTTTTCGACACCTCCTTAGGTCGCCTTGATTCTGGGAGCTTGATCTTCTTTGTCTTGTTCAAAGACTTGAGGATTAGGAAGACTTGCTTATCTTAGAAGTCGTACTTCTTCTGAAAGCAGTTATCTAAGGAGTTGCCTTTCTGCTTTAGAGAAGACTTAGGGGAAGAAGTGGTCTCTACTGCCAAAGTATCTTTCCCCTTTGATTGTTTCTGAGGAGTGAAGTTGCCTTGATTACCCCCTCTTCTAGGGTGAGACTTGGAAGGCTCTTCAGCATTTATCCTTTTGACCATGTTCTTGACCTGCTTTCCTGCCAAATCAAGTCTTTCCATGAGCGTGCTTCCACCGCACCCATTTTTGATAGTATGTTTATGGAGAGATTATTCCGGCACATCTCGACAAGGGTAGATTCTGAGACTTGATCACAAGAATACAATGATCGATTCCTGAATCTTTTGACAAAGTCACTGACGGACTTCGTCTTCTTTGGCTTCTCGGCTAGCGAGGTAGACATAGACACTTCTGTGTCATCATTGAAGAATCTAACCATGAAGAACTTTCCCATATCTTTCAAGGAATTAATGAATTTGGGCTCCAGTCTATGGAACCATTCAAAAGAAACCCCTTTGAGGGTACTAATGTGACCAGTTTGCACCTGGAAGTAATAAATATGTTGAGTAGGAGATCCCTTGCCATCGAATTATAGAAGGTTGAGTGGCTTGAACTTTGGAGGATAGGAGACGACATCCCATTCGGTAGAATATGGTCTAGTCACCCCCAATTCCTTGAAGTTTCCTTGAAGCTTCAATGCATCAAGTTTCTTTTGGAAGTCATCCAGCTTCAGGTCTCATTCTTTCTTGCAAGGATTAGACTTAGCTTTTGATGATTCATAATGAATTCTTACAATTTCTTCATCTTCATCATTAGTATTGGTGCGCTCTTGATTTCAACGGCTAGATCCTCCAGTTTTGGGTGGAGGTCGTCGATATCCAGATCGTAAAGCTTCACCATCAATTTTCTTCTTCTTCTCCTCCTTTGCCTTGGTATGTTTATCTATCGCCTCCGTCATGAGCTCAATACTTTCTTGTTGTTGGAAAAGAATAACTTGCTATTCTTCTAGCCTTTTCGCCAAGTCCTCTGCACCTCCATCTATATGAGCATTTGCCCACTCACTCTAATCGGGCTAGATGCTTAGGAAGTGGCAATGGCTGAGTTGTCAGGTTCCCCATTAGTATTGTCAAAGCCACCTACTAAACGCCGATAATCTAATGGGATCCTCACGCCAGTATGGGTCCGGGTATGTTGATAGACACCCTCGCCTTCGACTTCCTTCAACCGCGAATAGAACACATGATTCGAGGAGTCAGAGGAATCAGCTGGGGCTTTGCCCTTGCCCTTGCTAACCATGTTACAATAACCTTAGGAGGTTCGTTCTTGCACTTTTGTCTTCTGGGATGAAAGCATCTTCTTCTGGATGACAGGGCTTTCGAAAAACCTGACAATCGTTCAAAGACCAAAGACTTAGGTAATGGTCTCCCGCACTGGCATTGGGAGAGTACAGTGAAGATGAGCTTCTCATATTTGCATTAAGATTTCATCTGACTCATACTTCACTTATGAACCAGATAGTCACGAAGATCAGTAGCTGGGCCACCCCTGTTAACTCAGGTAGTTTGCTAACGCACGCACAAGAATCTCCAAGTGTTAGAGATTGACGAGCCTAATTGGTTAGACGAATACCATGATTGATACGAGGCTCGGTAGTCGGGTGAACTTGTATCGAGGGACGAGCTTGCCATCTGGGTCGAACCTAAACTTGGCCACCTGACTGTGGCTCAGCAATGATGCTAGTTCTGGGCTGAAGATGAGATTCGTCATTTTGACGAGCCTGATTTTGTCTAACAGGGCAAACTTGTACTGGTTATTTTGGATGAGCTCCATGTTGAAAACGCGGTACGTCATCAGGGCGCACTTAGACGCTTGGGCGAGGCTTGTCATTTCAATGAACCTCGGCTAGTTGAGTCTCGACTATCTTACAGGCCTAGACACATTGTCTCATGGCTTATAGTGGAAACCATCCAAAGAGACCAAGGCTCAGGCTCTACGCGAGCCTGATTCTGGCATTGACGTTGTCTCGCCCTTCTTGAAAGTAGATCAGCAGCGGACTTCGCAGTAGCCAATGTTTGGCGAGGTTACTTAACAACCCACCTTTTAGCCTGACAGCTAGTTTTCAAAGCCTCGACATTCAGAGGCAGAGATTTCTCCTCAAGGCTGACTTGAGTCGAATCATCATAAGCCACATGGTCTAAAGTCTCATAAGAGACTCTGCAACACTTACGTGCCTTTGAAGGACTCGTAGTACGAGAGGAGAGGAATTCCTCATACTTAGACTGGTCAAACTCGATTACAAGAGTCTCGACATTAGTTCCAACTACAATCTTATATGATTGCGCCACCATCATTTCATCAGAGAGAATGACGTCTCCTGCTGTGGTCGCCATCTTCTGTAGGGTCTAAAAAAATGATTGATTCCTTTAACTGTATTAGCTTTAGAAAAAGACTCTATCGCCTCGTAAGAGTCTCGTTACAATCACTCTTAATTGATTATAGAAGGAGAGAAGATTAGTTCGACTTCTCCTTTGTTTAATGTGGGTTCTGTGTGATGGAAGGATAAGTCACTCGATGCTTGATTCGATTTGCTTCCCGTTGACGATAAGAACAATATCACTTGGATTTAAAGAGGAATTAGCCTCTTAACAAGTACTTGAGCCGCTGCTAGTGGCTGATTTTTGCTCTTGACACTCGTCATCCGAATGCTCAGAGTGTTCTCGCTGCGTGAATGCTCTAGTTGTCTTTTCCATAGCTGCTCTTGGCTATTTATAAGCCTTTAGTACGTAACTGACATGATGAGATCATGGGTAGAGGGACGTAACTGCCTCCTACAATTTAGCTCACATGGCTGATTTAGACCTCATGGCCGTTAACCTCTTGATTCGGGATTTCAATACATAGGGCCAACCTCTTAGCTTGGCGAGGTTCGTCGGCTGAGATCTGGAGCGTAACAAACTCATTATATTTATCTTACATGGGCTAGCGGAGCCTTTAAAACTATTACAGTCGAACTTCATTTGATGGGACGAGCCTCGCTGCATGGCGAGGTTTGTCTGATGAGACAGGCCTCGATACGTAGCGAGGTTCGTCAAACAGAGCAAACTTCAGTATAAGGTGAGTTTTATCCTTTTTAAAAAAACTTCGTCTTCACTGACGAGCTTGAGCTTTGTCTTCATCAACAAGCTTCAGACTTTGTTTCCAAAGACCAACTTTGCTGTTTGAGACGAGGTTTGCCATTGAAATTATCCTCATTATGCTTGTTGCGAGGTTAGATTCTCATTCTAGCATTTTTTAGTGCCTACATTTGGGTGAGTCTCTAGTTAGACAAACAGTTTCAAAACTCTCTGGTCAGTCGACCAGTATACATATCAGTTGACCGGTTATCCTGTTCAGTTGACTGATAACTAATTCCTTAAGTCAACAGATACATTTTAGCAGTCGACCGATTCATCATCCAATAGAACTTTCATGACTTTCAAGATTTTCATGATTTTTTCGTGATTTCCTTTCATTTGTTATATGATTTACTTTCATGATTTTCATGACTTACTTTCATGATTGCTGACTTTCATTTGGAAATATCTTTTCATGATTTTTGGCCCTCATGGATTTATGGATTTTCATGATTTTCTTTCATGATTTTCTTTTATGGATTTTCATGATTTTCTTTCATGATTTTCTTTTATGGATTTTCATGATTTTCTTTCATGATTTTCTTCATGGACTTTTCATAAATATTTCTAGATGTCGTCTTTGGTTCTACGTTTTGTTACCATTGAAGTTTTATTTGTCTAGTGTCTTTGGATCCTCATTTCGTCAATCGACCAAATGGTTTTCTTTTATTTATCATATTGAGACATTTGTAACACCTCTTCATAACGATATATATATGGGTTACTTTGAGTATGATTTGTTATTAGTATGTGTTTTGCTCACATATTGTGATTAGTACGATAATTTAATTAGTATTTCATTTGATATATGTCTTTGGGTCAGAAATCGTTGTTTTCATTGTCATCGAATCTATTACAACTTCAGTCGTTACAATAAACTCAAACTAAAAAAAGTTGATCTTTTTATAAGATCTCCTTAAACAATAAAAATGAAAGATTACAATTTCTTAGAATAACACACAATAGATGTTTTTGTCTATTGTTTGCGTGGGAACTTCACCTGTGCCGGGGACGTTGATATCCGTGGACCACTACGGATCAGATCCGGTTGACAGATTAATAATTAATGCTCTTACTTCACGACCCTTCTCGAGATTAAGACCAAGCTTATATCTGGAGAAATAGGGGGTAAGGGTCTCAAATCTCCTGAAATCCACTCTTTATGCATAGGAGATCGTCGAGATCTAGTTAACCCTCTCCGAAATTTGTGGCTATGCACTCACAAAACTAGCAGCACCTCCCCCTCTTGATTATTTTTTCGCCCATTTTGAAATGAGCCCCCAAGCTTGTATTTATAGGCTTCGGTTGGGGTTTTTTTTTATAAGAACGATGGATTCAGCCTTATCTTCAGTTAACAATCATATAATCATGTTTAGAGATGATATTTAGATAGTTAGGAACCTTTGGAATAGAAGAAATCCCGTGAAAACTTGTCGAAAATCGTCAAAACAATTTTTTAGCTCAAAACTGGCCGAACCGGGTGCAAAATGAACCGAACCGGTTTGGTTCAGACGCGAACCACCATTTGGTGGCTCAGCCCATGGCCAATCCACTGGCCTGGCCGAGTCGTTTTGACGTGACTCGGCCGCCAGGGGCTTTCTTGGTTTGTTCGGTCTGGACTTGTTTCGTCCTTCTACGTGCATTCCGTCGTTTTGTTGACTTGTACGCTTCACCGATTCACTTCATATGTTTCGTGAATGCACGGGTCACTTGACGGTGGCCGACAGGCTTACATGTCACTTGGTTCACAGTTTTGATGGCCGGTGAGCACGTGGGCCATTTGGAACTGGCTGACGAGTGCGCGGGGCACTTAGAGGTGGCTAGTGAGCGCACATGCCAGTTATTTTGCCGTTTTGGTGGCCAATGATTGTATGGGACACTTGGCGGTGGCTGGTGAGCACGCGGGCCACTTGGCTTTGACCGTTCTGGTGGTTCATCGTGACATCATCAACGGTTCGCTGATTTGCTTCATGCACTTGTCATCATCAGACGATCCTCTTTGACTCGGATAATCCTCGTAGATTTAGATAATGACGTTCATCGCCTTCTCTTTATCTTGAGCTATGTGCGGACACCTATAGGTATTTTTAGACGCCTACAGATACCCCCTCTAAAGTATTTCTGACTCATTCTTTTATAGAGGAGTCTGGAATGCTTTGGATAAGATAGGCCATGTTTTCAACCTCTTTAGTATTTTACCGAGGAGATTGCATAGAAGGACCTATGGATTGTTTCAATTCTTGACTTCTTCAGCCTTCAGTCTATTCAGTATTTTGTTGAATAGATAAAGTTCTTCCAGCATTACGTTTATCGTCTGGCCGTTGTTGAAATATTAAACTGAAGTTGATGCATAAGTTTTTGAATTTAGCTCTTGTCATTGAGTTAACGTTAAACTATCCGTCTTTGTCGCGAATGCATATCTAGATCATAATTGAACTCCATGGAATCATTCTTTAATCCAAAATTTTTCCTTAGCATTATTTTGGTGACATTATCGATGCGTTAACCGGCATTGACCATTGTTGTAACGCGTTGTCTGGCTTTGACCGTTGTTATAACGCGCTGACCGGCGTTAACACAGTTTAAGTTCTTAAGGAATTAGAGCATGACGGTCCCAAATTTCGGGTTGCAGGACCAACTATTAAAGATGATTCATCTGCATGTATGGATTTTATCCTAAAGTTGTTGGATCCTCAAGTCACGAGACCAACTAATAGAGTTGGTGCGTCAATGACTTTTACATTTATAAGATTTTTAGCAAACCCTCAGTCATCAACGGGTTTGTTAAGCCTTTACCGACTACCGTTTGAGTTGCGCTAGCATGCAGATTGTTTAAATCTGTTTTGCATGTAACGTTATGCTAAAAGAGTTAACCCCTTTAATGCTACGGTATTGAATACGTAGACTTCATCTTTCTTAAAGGAATAGGCTACCCGACAACCGTGTTAGGCGTTGACTTATCCCTTCTTAGGATTCGGGATAAAAGCCCCCAGACTTGGATTCTGGTGTCTTCTTCACTCGGTGAAAGACTAAACCGGCAACGTGTGTTAGGCATTGACTTATCCCTACTTAGGCTTCGGGATAAAGTTTTTCGTGCGTGTAAGGCACGGATTATGGTGTTATTATTAACAATCTGCCACAATGTCGAATATGTGGGCTTTTGTCCTTTTTACGGTCAAGGACTAACCGGTCAAGGACTAATTGGCAATGCGTGTTAGGCGCTGAGTTATCCCTACTTAGGCTTCGGGATAAAATTCCCTCGATTTTGATTCTGATGTCTTCTTCAATCGGTGAAAGACTGAACCGGCAACGCGTGTTAGGCGTTGACTTATCCCTACTTAGGCTTCGGGATAAAGTTCCTCGTGCGTGTGAAACACAGATTATGATGTTATTAATAATAACCTGCCACAATGTCAAATATGCAGGCTTTTGTCCTTTTTACGGTCAAAGACTAACCGACAATACGTGTTAGGCGCTGACTTATCCCTACTTAGGCTTCAGGATAAAATTGCCCATATTGGATTCTGGTGTCTTCTTCACTTAGTGAAAGACTAAACCGGCAACACGTGTCAGACGTTGACTTATCCCTACTTAGGATTCGGGATAAAATTCCCCGTTCGTGTAAGGCACGGATTATGAGAGTTATAATATTGAAAGATTGTGTCTTCTCTTGGGGCAAAGATGAATCCGATGTGGGAGAGGAAGAATTTTATATTTTATCTCCCAAACCTGAAGAGGAAGAATTTTATATTCTATCTTTAGTTGCCAAAGGAAACTCAAAGTGGGATCTCCACTTTAAGAATCCGGAAAGGTGAAACTAAGAGTGGAATCTCCACTTTGAGAATCAAAAAGATTCAGATAATCCTAACTATCGGAAGGTTTGATTACTGAACTAAAGGTGGGTTTCTCATTTATCTAGAGTGAATTGTGGTTTTGGTCCTAACTATAGGAAGGTTTGACCAAGTGGGATTTTGAGGCGACCTTAACTGTAGGAAGATTTGATCACTCGATTTGAAAGTGGACCTCTCATTCATGGAAGGAATCGAGAGGAGATTTTGATTGTGGCCCTAACTGTAGGAAGGTTTGACCAGATGGGAGGTTTGAGACGATCCTAACTGTAGGAAGGTTTGATCGCTCGATTCGTGGAACTCTCATTTATTAGAGGAATTGAGAGGGGATTTTGGTTGTGGCCCTAACTGTAGAAAGGTTTGACTAGGTAGACAGTGGGAGTACAAATCACAGTTGGGAGTGTTGACTTGTTCCGATTACTCAGTGGGGGTTCTTGGTGTCAAGTGATAAGGGCTTAACACGAAGGGGTTTGATAATTCGTCGAGGATTGACAGATCAAAATTTCAAGCATTATGTTCAGACTCTAACCATGGAAGTGTTGAGTGCATAGACGTAGTGGGTGCTTGAGTGGATTAAACCAGGAAAAATTTTAGTTAACCCACCGTCAATTAATTTGATCAGTGAGGGATTTTGTGGTGGAAGATTGTAAATCCTTAACACTAGTGGGAGTTTTTTGTGTGAGGGAAGATTGATCCGACGAAGTAATCAAATCTCGTCTCAGCAAAAGAGTGCTTGGAAGTTGGTGGAATTGATCCCGACAATGAGAAGTAATCAAATCTCGTCTCAGCAAAAGAGTGCTTGGAAGTTGGTGGAATTGATCCCGACAATGAGATGTGTTTCACCCTTGAACAGCAAAAGAGTGCTTGGAAGTTGGTGGAATTGATCCCGACAATGAGATGTGTTTCACCCTTGAACATTTAGAGCCCGAGTTGGAGTTTCTCATTTATCACTTCTTTGTAGTGACCGGGTTATCCCTAAGAATACAACATATAGCATTCTTTCGGGAACTTCCCATCACATGAATCATCCACCCCCAGCTTCCTTTGCGAAACCGGGTCTAACATTGTACTTAGTTGGATGACCAGGTTATCCTTAAGAATACCAGACATGAAAGAAAGGAAACAGTTTAGACTCATATACCTGTTGGAGTATGCATGGAGTAGTTTATCCTCATGCACCTGTTGGAGGATTAAGAGGCAGTTTATACTCGTATACTCTTCAGAGTGTGCATTTGGCTTAATTTAGCGTTATGACGCTAGCTTCGACCAAGGTTTGGTTGCTATTTTTGAGAGCAAAGCAAGCATTGGTAGGATGAAGGATCCTTTTGTGATACGCACAGTACTTTGGATCCGCAGTATTGTTAGCTTCCTCCTGATTTGCGATAGGTGGTAGCTTGATCTGTACTTTGGATCCGCAGTATTGTTAGCTTCCTCCTGATTTGCGATAGGTGGTAGCTTGATCTTGTTGTTCTCAAGGAGGGATTCAAGTATTGTTAGCTTCCTCCTGATTTGCGATAGGTGGTAGCTTGATCTTGTTGTTCTCAAGGAGGGATTCAAAAATGGCTAGAACGTCTTCGTCCTTGAAGGAGTACTCTTTTTGGAGTCTCAGATCCGAAGTTTTTTGCTGTCTTTGGGGTTGTTGTTGCGACGTCTGATTAACATTAACAACTACTGCAGATGACTTCCCCTTACCACGGGAGACGAAACTTGAGTTCGGAGGGTTAGCTGTCGGTTGGCTTTTTTCAGCTTTCTTCCTTCTGAGGAAGCGTTCGGCCTGCTCTCCGCGCACCTTCAACTCTTTCCAGGTCTTGGATGGTGCTACTCCTATAATTTCTAAGATATCAATGGTTGTTATGACAGGTTTGGAGGATAAAGTCCTTTGTGACCGGATCTCGGCAATTCATCGCCTTATTCCGAAAGCGCTTGACAAAGTCATCGGCCGTCTTTTCGTCTTCCTGTTTTTCCTCAAAGAGCATCCTAATTGATACATCGGTGTCAGCATTGAAGAAATTGCCAAGGAATGAGTCTTCTATATCGTCCCAGCTGTTGATGCTTCTAGGCTCGAGACGACGGTACCAATCGAAGGCAGGCCCGCGAAGGGTGCCAACGAATGACCGAACCATCAAAGCTTCATTGTCGGAGATCACTCCTAAGTGGGATTTGAAGTAGATCAGATGTTGAGTAGGTGAACCCTTCCCGTCGAATGGCGTGAAGTTTACAGGTTGAGCTTCGTCGGATACGGGATCGTCTTTCACTCTCTTGGGTAAGGACACAGAATACTGGTCTTCTTCACCTCTCGAGCAGACATCAGAGCGTTGATTTTGCTCTCTAGGTCTTTCATCTTCTCGTCCTCATCTGCATCATGCTTTGGACGATTTCTAAGAAGAACAAAGCAACCACCCCCGGCATTGTCATCTTTGGTGGGACCTCCCCTAGCGTTGTTGTCTTCAGTGGGGCCACCCCCAGCATTTTGGTTAATAGGAGGGTTATCAACATTGAGATATTCATCCACACCTGAATCGCTACCTGCTTGGTTAGTAATGTTGTGACGGCTGGATTCACCAAGTTGATTGGACAGAGCCTGAATCTGTTGATCATGCTCCTCCTTCATCCGCATCATAGCCATTTCCAATTTGAACTTGAAGTTCTCTTTTTGCTTAGCCAAAGCATCCTCATTGATTTTGGCCATTTGCTCGGTGTTGATCATAAATACCTCGCGGGATTGTCCTGGGCTGGATACCGTATTGTCAGAAGCGACTGCAGAGTTAGCATCTGATGCTTCATCATGGGCTGGATACCGTATTGTCAGAAGCGACTGCAGAGTTAGCATCTGATGCTTCATCATCCGAGGATAATCCTCTATTCATCCTCTGATAGTCCCTACACCTAGTAGTTCCCACGTGTAACCGAGTTATATGTTAGGATACATCTGAAAAATGATGTGGACTGAAACTCTGCGTTGACTTTCCTTTATCGACCATATTGATAGTGACTTCTGGGAGTTCGTCATCTTGCGCAACTGATCTCTTTCTATGGAAACGCTTTGGTTTAGACTTGGATGTTCTGGTGGAGATCCTTTCCAATACTGAGACCCTCTGTCGATCGGTCTTAGGGCAGCTACATGCTGATAATACTGCACTGATTAGTTTGGCATACGGATAGTGAGAGTCCACTTCCCGGGTACTTCTCTTTCGAGATTTTTTCACACCCCCAGCCCGATAGTACAACTCATCGGCATAATTACCGGAGCAACCTATCGCGTGTTGCCATGACTTCTCAGGTATAACATTATTGTCTGACGAACACGTTTCCTTCTGAGGACTTGCTGCATTGTTGGCGTTTCTAAGAGTCATGCGTTTTGAGCCACGTTTTCGTGAGCGCGGGGTCTCAATGGGCTCTTGGACTTCGATTCATAGTCTGATGTGGTCGGTTACTAGAATTTTCCTTTATGAGAAGGCTTCATATTGTTGTGAGGGCGTGTACGACCCCCAGCTTGTTGAGTTGCTCGGGGTTCATTCACTGGGCCCAAGTGTTCTTTGATCGAAATTTTGCCTCGATCCTCGTGTAAAGAACCCTGGCGATCCGTCATCCTCATCTTGAATCAGGACAAGTCCATGCTACCGTGGAGATCTACCGGAGGTGCAGGATTCATCGGGACAGGAATAGGGGCTGTCGGAGGCTTAAACAGGACTACAGGAGGTGAACCAGGTGCAAAACGAACCGAACCGGTTTGGTTCAAGCGCGAACCACCATTTGGTGGCTCGGCCCATGGCCGAGCCACTATCGGTTTGGGCCGAGCCAGCCAGGGGTGGTTCGCGAGTTCCGGGCGTTGTTCGACCTTTCTTGGACGTTATTTCAGACTTTGGCTTCCAGACTTGGCGAAGTTTTGGTGGCTTCTTGACCACCTCTTCCTGCTTTAGCTTTTACACTTCTTGCATGAGAATTCGTGCATGCACAAGTAATGCACGGCGTTTCTAGATCCGCTCTTTGAAGGTTGAACATGTCCTTTTTACGCAGACCCATTCATTCATTGTTGGCTTGGAGGGGAGGCTATTTGTGTGTTGTTGAGGTGCTCGACGCTCCTTAAATTTTAGATCCGCTTCGTAACGGATCTCATCTACATGCTCCAAAGCCTTAGCAAAATGGTGCGCGAGGCATTAGCGCTGCTTTTGGCGAGCTCTCTTTGATAAAGTAAGCGCGCCCCCAGTGGCTATCTCCTTGATTAAGGAGTCTAGATCTGCAAATCCGGCTTCGTTGGAGGCTAGAGGGGCGTTGCAAGGCGTGATTGCAGTAGCAACGGGGGCGTTGATCTTCCTGCGCTTGCAAAGGGCGGAGGATCTAGAGGAGGAGGACGCCAGATATTTCTTAAATTTCTGTTGGTCGAACTCGTACTTGACCTCTTCTTCAACCGGGATCCGAATCTGAGGTTGCGACACGACAACCTCTGCAGAGAATGTGTTGGCTCCCACTGTGGTCGCCAGCGTGTTTGGGTCAGAAATTGTTGTTTTCATTGTCATCGAATCTATTATAACTTCAGTCGTTATAATAAACTCAAAATAAAAAAAAGTTGATCTTTTTATAAGATCTCCTTAAACAATAAAAATAAAAGATTATAATTTCTTCAAACAACACACAATAGATGTTTATCGCCTATTGTTTGCGTGGGAACTTCGACTGTGCCGGGGACGTTGATATCCGTGGACTGCCACGGATCAGATCCGGTTAACAGATTGATAATCAATGTTCTTACTTCATGAAGAAAGTAATCACAACAATGGTAATCTCGACCAAGCGAGATTATGGCTCTTCTCGAGATTAAGACCAAGCTTAAATCTGGAGGAATATGGGGTAAGGATCTCAGATCTTTTGAAATCCACTCTTTATGCACAGGAGATCGCCGAGATCTAGTTAACCCTCTTTGAAATTCGTGGCTATGTACTCACAAAACCAGCAGCACCTCCCCCCTCTTGATTATTTTATCGCCCCTTTTGAAATGAGCCCCCAAGCTTGTATTTATAGGCTTCGGTTGAGGGGTTTTTGGATAAGAACGATGGATTCAACCTTATCTTTAGTTAACAACCATATAACCATGTTTAAAGATAACATTTAGGCTGTTGGGAACCTCTGGAGTAGAAGAAATCCTATGAAAACTTGTCGAAAACCGTTAAAACATGTTTTTAGCTCAAAACTGGCCGAACCGGGTGCAAAAAAACCCAAACCAGTTTGGTTCAGGCACGAACCACCATTTGGTGTCTCGGCCTGGTGTGAGCCACCATTGGTGCGCGGCCCATGGCCGAGCCACTGGCCTGGCCGAGTTGTTTTGACGTGACTCGGCTGCCAGGGGCTTTCTTGGTTTGTTCGGTCTGGACTTGTTTTGTCCTTCTACGTGCCATCATTTTGTTGACTTGTATGCTTCACCAATTCGCTTCATGTGTTTTATGAATGCGCGGGTCACTTGACGGTGGTTGACGGGCTTGTAGGACACTTGGTTCGCCGTTTCGATAGCCGGTGAGCACGTAGGCTATTTGGAGCTGGTTGACGAGTGCGCGGGCCACTTGGAGGTGGCTAGTGAGCACATGGGCCAGTCGTTTTGCTATTTTGGTGGCCAATGATCGTGCGGGCCACTTGGCGGTGGTCGGTGAGCATGCAGGCCACTTGGCGTTGGCCGTTCCTTCGTCGCCACGTCATCAACAGTTCATTGATTCGCTTCATGCGCTTGTCGGCATCAGACGATCCTCTTTGACTTAGATAATCCTCTTCGATTTGGATAATAATGTTCATCGCCTTCTCTTTATCTCGAGCTGTGTGCGGACACCTATAGATATATTTAGACACCTGCAATATGCTCTGTGGCTTTTTTATAGGGGGAGTTTTACCTATATTTATTTTATACTCAGCGTGCTTACATGTAGGGGGAGCTTTCGCTCTTTTTTTCCTATTCTTGCCCCTATTTTGATGTTGCCAAAGGGGGAGAAAAGTGCATTTTGTGAGTATTTCATTTATTGCTTACTATTAGTATCATGCATGAGGAATATAAATTGTATATTCATCTGATATCATGCATATTTCCTATACTCATTGTAGAGATTGTTTGTCATCATCAAAAAGGGGGAGATTGTTAGGTCACATGTTTATGAGCCTATTGTCTAATCTGGTTTTGATGATTAACAAACAATTCCTAACATTGTTTTCGAGTATTTGTATTTGCTTGTTAGGTATGCTACACAAACATCCTCTGTTGGAGGTTGGATGGACTTGAGCTTTAACAATGATATTCATGGAGGTTGGAGGAAATCAGAATGAAGCGCGATGCCATTCAAGTCAAAGACACACTATCGCTTCATCCCTGCTATCAAGATCAAGCTTTATGAAGATTTCTATGCTTGGTACAGTGTTCGTAGTTTAGGTTGTTTACTTTATGTGTTATACTTAAAGCTCAAACTATACACATACACATCA
>NC_033801.1:64675991-64703491 GCF_001876935.1 Asparagus officinalis | reverse complement strand
TCGCAACGAAGCGTACAAGTCAACAAGACTATCAATTATGTAAAGCGGCAGAAAATACAAGTCCCGGAAGAGCCGGAAAACACAAAAAATCAGCGAAGCCAGACTTCCGGCGCAAGCGCGGAATTAGACAAAACTGACAGGACCACCGGGGGGAAGCGCGGGTCGGATTGACCGACCCGCGCCCCTCGCGGGTCAGATTCACCCCCGCACGCTGTTTCGACCCCTGTTCGGTTTTTGACAGTTTTTCTCGGGATTTCGTTCCTGAGCATCCAAACTGATCTGATATCATCCCCAAACGTTGTTAATCAGTTAACTGAAGATAAAGACGAATCATTCATTCTTATCCAAAAAACCCCCCAACTGAAGCCTACAAATACGAGCTCGGGGGCTCATTTCAAGAGGGGGATTAATTATCAAGACGAGGAGGTGCTGCCGAGTTGGAGAGCAAGGGAGCACGAATTTCAGCAAGGGCTAGCGAGATCCTGGCGAATCCTGACATAAAGAAGGAGCAATTTGAAGGATCTGAAGCCTGTTCCCGTCCGTTCCTCGAGATTAGGCTTGGTCTTAATCTCGAGAAGAGCTACTGATTTTGCTTGGTCGATTTCAGCACTTTAAATAAACCGGCGACCACAGTGGGAGCCAACGGTCTCGCTGCCGAGGCCATCGTGTCACAATCGATGATTAAGATCTCGGTTGAAGAGGTGGTCGAATACGAGTTCGACTAACAGAAGTATGAAGAATACCTCTCGTCCTCCTCCTCTAGATCCTCCACTTCTCGCAAGCGCAGGAAGATCAACACCCATGTTGCTGCGGTAGTTGAACCTTGCAAAGCCCTTCCGGCCTCTAACAAGTCCGGATCTGCAGATCTAAACTCCTCCTCAATCAAGGAGTTGAGTACAGAAGGCACGCCCACTTTATCGAAGAGAGCTCGCCAAAGGCAACACCAACACCGTGCGCGCCAACTCGTTAGGGCTTTGGAGTCAATTGACGGGATCCGTTACGAGGCGGATCTGAAAATTAGGTAACGCCAAGCGCCCCAACAGTGGAAAAATGCCCTCTCCTCCAAATCAGCAATAAGTGAATGGGTACAAGTCAAAAGGACCCGTTCAACTCTTGAAGAGCGGATCTACAAGCACCGCGTACTACTTGCGCACGCGCGAATTCTTACGCAAGAGGCCAAAAGGTTGCAGAGGGAAGAAGTGGAAAAGAAGCCATAAAACTGCACAAAGTTTGGAGGCCAAAGTTCAAGACGGTGGCCGAAAAGATCGAAAAAACACGGATCACTCAAATCCGACCCGCCGAAATGCGGGTCACTCGAATCTGACCCGCCAATTCGCAGGTCACTCAAATCCGACTCGCCGAAATGTGGGTCACTCGAATCCGACCCACCAATTTGCAGGTCACTCAGATCTGACCCTCCAATCTGCGGGTCACCCAAATCCGACCCTCCAAACCACGGGTCACCCAAATCCGACCCTCCGACCTGCGGGTCACCCAAATCTGACCCGTGCCAGAGTTAAGGCAGAAGATGTTCTGTACCTGTTTCGTCGATCCCTTTGAGTTACGCACCTCCAGTGGAGCCCCGCGACAGCGTAAACTTGTCCCGTTTCAATATGAGAATGGCGCTCCCAAAAACGTAGTTCTAAACACGTGACTCTTGAGAATGCTAATAAAGCGGCAAATCCCCTGAAAGAAACGTATTCATTTCTAAACACGTGACTCTTGAGAATGCTAATAAAGCGGCAAATCCCCTGAAAGAAACGTATTCATCTGATGATGACAACGTTATAGCTTGAGAATGCTAATAAAGCGGCAAATCCCCTGAAAGAAACGTATTCATCTGATGATGACAACGTTATAGTAGGGGAGTCGTGTCAACACACGATAGGTTGCTCCGGTCATCTAACCGATGAGTCGTACTATTGGGCTGGGGGTATGAACAAGTCTCGGAAGAGATATACCCGAGAAACAAAACCTCACAGCCCGTGTGCCGAACTTATCATGGCAGTATTATCAGCGTGTAGCTGCTCCAAGACCACTCCACAGAGGGTCTCGGTATTTAAGAGGATCTCCAACGGAATGGCAAAGTCGAAGCCAAGGCGTTTCCGTAAGAAACAAACGGCCGTTCAAGGTGACGAACTTCCAGAAGTCACAATAAATATGGTTGATAAGGGAAAGTCAATTCAACCTTCTACTTCAAACCCCCTCGTATCGCATCGTCTGACTCGGCTACGCGCAGAGACTATTAGACGTAGGGACTATCAGAGAATGCAGAGAGGATTATCCTCGGATGACGAAACGTCAGATGCCACCTCTGCAATCGCTTCTGACAATACGGTATCCAGCCCTGGTCAATCCCGCGAAGCATTCATGATCAATACTGAGCAAATAGCTAAAATCATTAAGGATGCTCTAGCTAAGAAGAAGCAAGCATTTAAAACCGAAATGGAAATGGCTATGCAGGAGATGAGACAAGAGCATGACCAACATATCCGAGCCTTGTCGAATCAGATAGGTGAATCCAGTCATCGCAATAATGTTAACCAAGTAGCTAGCGATTCAGATGAGGATGAACACCTTAATGCTGATAACCCTCCCCTTGACCAGAACACTGGGGGTGGTCTTACTGAAAATGAAAACACTAGGAGTGGCCCCGTTATTCCTCTTAAGAATCATCCTAGGCCCGATACGAGCGAGGATGAGAAAATGAAAGATCTCGAGAGCAAAAACAACGCTCTAATGTCTGCTCGAGAGGTGAAAAGGACCGGCATTCCATGTCCCTATCCAAGAGAGTGGGATTCAATAGCTTACCCAGCGAAGTTCAACCTGATTAACTTCATGCCATTTGACAGGAATGGTTCGCCCACACAACATCTGATCTACTTCAAGTCCCACTTGGGTATGATCTCCGGCAATAAACCCTTGATGGTTCGGTCATTCGTTGGCATCCTTCGCGGGCTCGCCTTCGATTGGTATCGTCATCTTAAGTCCGGAAGTATTAATAACTAGGAAGACCTGGAGAGCCTATTCCTCGCTCATTTCTTTGATGATGACACTGAGGTGTCAACCAGGACACTCTTCGATGAGAAGCAAGAAGACGACGAGAAGGTCGACGACTTCGTCAAACACTTCCGGAATAAGGTAATGAACTGCCGAGATCCGATCACGGAGGACTTCATCCTCCAAACCTGTCACAACAACCTCTCTTTAGACATGTTGGAAGTTATGGGAGTAGCACCCTCCAATACCTGGAAAGAGTTGAAGGTGCGCAGAGAACGGGCTGAACGCTTCATCAGAAGGAAAAAGGCCGAGAGGAGCCAACCGACGGCTAATCCTCCAAACTCAAGTTTCGTCTCCTGTAGTAAGGGGAAGCACCTACAGCTGTTGTTGATGCTAATCAAACGTCACAACAGCAATCCCAAAAACAACAAAAGACTTCGGATCCGAGACTCTAAAAAGAGTACTCCTTCAAGGACGAAGATGTTCCAGCCATTTTCGAGTCCCTCCTTGAAAATAATAAGATCAAGCTACCACCTATCGCAAATCAGGAGGAAGCTGACAACACTGCAGATCCAAAATACTATGCGTACCACAGGAGGATCCTTCATCCTACCAAGGCTTTCTTCGCTCTTAAGAATATCATCCAAACCTTGGTTGAAGTCGGCGTTATATCGCTCAATTAAACTGTGTAGACTCCGACAAGTATAAGAGTATAAACTGTTTCTCAAAACTCCAACAGGTATATGAGTCTAAACTATTTCCTTTCTTTCACGGGAAGTTCCTGGAGAATTCCATGCCTGGTATTCTTAAGGATAACCCGCTCATCCAACTAAGTACAATGCTAGACTCGGTTTCGCAAAGGAAGCTGGGGGTGGATGATTTATGTAACGGGAAGTTCCCGGAAGAATTATACATGTAATTTTCTTAGGGATAACCCGATCATTATGAACAAAGTGATAAACACTAAACTCCTACTATGATTTTCGAACACTCTTTTGCTGAGATGAGATACGATCACTTCGTTGGATCAATTTTTCCTCACAAAACTCTCATTGGTGTTTGATGACTCTACAAAATCCCCCACCGATCAGACTAATTGACGGTGGGACCACCAAAACTCCTTTCGTTTGAATCCGCTTAAACTTTTGATGCGTCTGTGCACTTAACATTAACGATTGTCAAACCCCTCTGTGTTAAGTATTTGTCACTTAACATCAGGAACCCCCTCTGAGTGATTTGTACAAGTCAACACTCCCACTGTGATTTGTACTTCCACTCCCACTATCCACTTGCTCAAACCTTCCTACAGTTAGGACCACAACCAAAATCCCCTCTCGATTCCTCTAATGAATGAGTGGTCCACAAATCGAGCGATCAAACTTTCCTACAGTAAGGATCGTCTCAAACCTCCCACTCGGTCAAATCTTCCTACAGTTAGGGACAAAACCAAAATCCCCTCTCGATTCCTCCAATGAATGAGAGGTCTACTTTCAAATCGAGTAATCAAACCTTCTTACAGTTAGGATCATCTCAAACTCCCGCTTGGTCAAACCTTCCTACAGTTAGGGCCAAAACCACAATTCATTCTCTATAAACGAGAAACCCACCTTTAGTTCGATAATCAAACCTTTCGACAGCTAGGGTTATCTGAATCTTTTTTGATTCTCGGAGTGGAGATCCCACTCTTAGTTTCGTCTTCCCGGATTCTTAAAGTGGAGATCCCACTTGAAGTTTCCTTTTGCAACTAGAGATAGAATATAAAATTCTTCCTCTTCAGCTTCAGCTTCGGGAGATAGAATATAAAATTCTTCCTCTCCCGCATCGGGTTCGTCTTTGCCCCAAGAGAAGACACCACTTTTTCAACTCCTAAAATCCGTGCTTCACACGCACGAGGAATTTTATCCCGAATCCTGAGCAGGGATAAGTCAACGCCTAACACGTGTTACCGGTTTAGTCTTTCACCGATTGAAAAAGACGTCAGAATACCAATCTAGGGCATTTTATCCTGAAGCCTAAGTAGGGATAAGTCAGCGCTTAACCCGTGTTATTGGGTGGTTCGTTCCCGTAAAAACGATCGAGTCTACGTATTCAGCATCGTAGCAACAAAAATCCATGCCTTTTATGCATGGAAAACTTTATTCTGAAGCCTAAGTAGGGATAAGTCAACGCCTAACACGCGTTGCCGGTTAGTTCTTAACCGTAAAAAGACCAAAAGCTCACATATTCGACATTGTGGCAGGTTGTTATTCATAACGCTAAAATCCGTGCTTCACACGCACGGGGAATTTTATCCCTAATCCTGAGCAGGGATAAATCAATGCCTAACATGCGTTTTCGGTTAGTTCTTAACCGTAAAAAGAACAAAAGCCCACATATTTGACATTAAGGCAGGTTGTTATTCATAACGCCAAAATCCGTGCTTCAAACGCACGGGAATTTTATCCCGAATCCTGAGCAGGGATAAGTCAACGCCTAATACGCGTTGCCGGTTAGTTCTTAATCATAAAAAGAACAAAAGCCCACATATTCGACATTGTGGCAGGTTGTTATTCATAACGCCAAAATCCGTGCTTCACACGCACGTGGAAGTTTATCCCGAATCCTAAGTAAGGATAAGTCAGTGCCTAACACGCGTTGCCGGGTAGTCTATTCTCGTAAGAAAGACGAAGTCTACGTATTTAATATCGTAGCGCTAAGAGAGTTAACTCTCTTAGCACAACATCACAAGCGGAACGGACTTGAACAATCTGCATGTAAGCCCGATTCAAACGGTAATCGGTAAAGGCATGTTAAATCCGTTGAAGGCTGAGGATTTGCCAAAAATCCTAAGTCTACGTCTGATACACGTCGTTGTTTAGTCTTTTCACAAGAGAAAGACGAAGTCTACGTATTCAATATCGTAGCATTAAAAGAGTTAACTCTTTTAGCACAACGTTACGTGCAGAACGAATTTAAACAATCTGCATGCTAGCCCGACTCATACGGTAGTCGGTAAAGGCTCATCAAACTCGTTGTTGGCTGAGAATTTGCCAAAAATTCTATAAATGCGGGGCATTGACGCATCAACTTTATTAGTTTGTCTCGTGACTTGAGCATCCAACGACTTCAGGATAAGATCCATATTTGCAGACGAAACAACATTAATAGTTGGTCCTGCAGCCCAGAATTTGGGACCGTCACGTTCCAATGCCTTAAGAGCTTAAACTGTGTAGACTTCAGCAAACGTACGAGTATAAACTGTGTTAACGTCGGTCAACGCGTTACAGTAAAGATCAATGTCGGTCAACGTATTAGCAATCTCGCCAAAATAAGGCGAACGATGATTTTAGGGATTTCAATCGGATTCATATATGAATTTCTGACGAAGATGATCAGTTCAAAGACAACTCAATGACACGAGCTAAGTTCAGAAACTTACACACCAACTTGAATTCAAGATTTTGACAACGGTCAGACGATAAATATAGCGCCGGAAGAACTTCATCTATTCGACAAAATAATGAATAGACTGAAGGCTGAAGAAGTTAAGAATTGAAGTAGTTCACAGGTCTCTCTACGAAATTAAGGAAAAGGCCTATCTTATCCAAAGCCTTCCAGACTCTTCTATAAAAGAAATGAGTCTGAAATGCTTTGGAGGGGGTATCTGTAGGCGTCTAAAAATGCCTATAGGTGTCCGTACAAAACTCGAGACGGAAAAAAGATAATGAACGTCGTTATCCGAGTCTAAGAGGATTATCTATCGTCGACAAGCACATGAAGCAAAACGACGAACCAAGTAGCCCACGCGTATCAATTAGTTCGTGCGCGTCGGTCAACACGGGCTCGTTAATTAGTTCGCACACGTCGGTCAACACGCGCTCGTTAATCAGTTCGCGCACGTCAGTCAACACGTGTGCGTCAATCAGTTCGTGCACATTAATCAATTCGTGCTCATCAATCAAACACGCGTACGTCAACCAACGCGCGTTCGACGGCCAGTCCCGCCCCGCGCCCCCGCGGGTAAGATTCGCCCCCGCATGCTGTTTCGACCCCTGTTCGGTTTTTGACGGTTTTTCTCGGGATTTGTTCGTTCCTGAGCATCCAAACTGATCTGATATCATCCCTAAACATTGTTAATCAGTTATTAACTGAAGATAAATATGAATCATTCATTCTTATCCAAAAATCCCTAACCGAAGCCTATAAATACGAGCTCGCGGGCTCATTTCAATAGGGGGATTAATTATCAAGACGAGGAGGTGCTGCCGAGTTGGAGAGCAAGGGAGCACGAATTTCAGCAAGGGCTAGCGAGATCCCGGCGAATCCCGGCATAAAGAAGGAGCAATTCGAAGGATCTGAAGTCTGTTCCCATCCGTTCCTTGAGATTAGGCTTGGTCTTAATCTCGAGAAGAGCTACTGATTTCGCTTGGTCGATTTCAGCACTTTAAACAGTGGGTTCTTCAAACCATGGCCAGTCTTCCACCAAATCTCAAATCTCTTATCCAAACCCATCCTCTACCATAAAAAATAAGAAAATAGGGTTGATTGATATTCATATCCATGTCTGAGGAAGTTGTCCAGGTGGAGCGGCCATCAGTGCGAATTTGGTGGTAGCGGCAAATTTTCAAATAAGAACTTTGAAGGTTAAAGAGAGGAAATGTAAAACCCTGTAATATCTAAAAATATTGTGATTAATAGTGATAAATAAGTTTTATTATGAAAATATCATTTAATAATGAATGAGCATGATAGTAATTTTTTGAGACCAATTAAGAGTATATATGCATTATACACCGATGCAATTCGAATATGGAAAAACAACCAATTAAGAGTATATGCACATTACACACTGATGAAATGAATCTGGAAAAATGCAAAAGGAAAAAAGTTTTAGGTCTCTTTAATTTCTTTCCAACGCATCTTAAATCACCTTACTCCTAGGTCGGACAAAAGAGCTACAGCCAAAATACCGAAGATTGTTTTCCCAGTTTGACTGGGCTTCCTGTTAAACACACCCAAAAATTCTCTTTTACATCAGATTTGTGAACCCTAGCAGCCACCCTCTCCTCTTAAAAACCCCAGAGTATATTTGTGGTGAATTTTGAGAGCTTTGTGAAGCAAATACCGAGAAGAGTGTGAGATTGTCGGTGTTTGGCAAGGGAGAACTTGTTTTCTAGCATCATTGGATTTTCCAGCAGCGTTTTGAGGCAAGTTTCATCTCCTCCAATCTCATCCCTATTTTTAATTGATTTTTTTGAGTTTTATTTAGTTTTATTGAGCATTAAAACCTAGTTTAAGTATAAAATTTGTTCTTTAAATCATATAATACAAGATCTGATCTTTTGGTTTTAAAAAGTTATAAATGAATTCTCTAACTTAGATTTAAGATTTGAAATCAATTTTAACAGGAGCTTTTTTGTTGACATTTAATGATTTTCATGATATTTCTGACGAACATGAACATGTTAGGGTTTATATAATTCATCAAAATATAATAATTAGAGTTTCATGTAGTTATTTGAACCCTAATCACGTTGAACAATATTAATTTTGTGAATTTTGTGTAAATATATGAACTTGTAACCATGTAGATCAAAACCCGACGAAACTCATGTCAGTCAATCGAAGCTAAGGAGTCAGTCGACCAATCCCACTTGTTTTGCCTTGTACACATTTGTGCACATGTTTAGTCGACCGAAGGGCTTTTGTCGGTCGACTGATCAGTGTAGAGTTGTGATTGGTTATTTTCTTCATACGGGTTTGATTGTGAACCCAAAGTACGTGTTGCACATCGAGATATGTGAATTTTGTATGTGGATACACGAATTGGATTTGAGCACGCATGACCGTTTAGAGGTACGTAATCTAAGCTTTGCATTTTTAATGACAGATAGTGATATATGCATTGCATTTCATGATAGTTGGATGCTTTAGTGGGTTACTTGGTATGTAGCAATGAGACTGCGACAGACTACACTCAGGGTGGCTAGTTGGTATGTTGTAATGAGACCACAACAGGCTACACTCCATGTGAATCATTATTGAGTGGGTTAGTTGGCATTCCGCAATGAGACCGTGATAAACTACATTCAGGGTAAATTAGTTGGTATACTACAATGAGATCGCGGTAGACTTCACCCATGTGCATCATTTTTTTCGTATAGAGCATTTTACAGATTTCATTCATGCACCCATAATAGTTATCTGAGAGTAGGATATAATACTGAGATTGGCACACATGGCATATTTTCTATGAGAGATGATTTTATCGAATTATTTTATTTATGACTATGCTAACTACCTGAGGATAGTGTGAGGATTTGACATGACTTATATTGTTGAGATTTAGAGTTGTATTTTTATTTACTGTTTCATTCCTAGGACTCTAGAGTTAGGATTTAGCGATTTACAATTTAAAACATGGTATATACATGAGGGTTTCATTGTTTGGATTATTTCGCTCGACGTACTAATTCTCATGTTGTGAATTTCTAAATCTCAATCTCCTGTTAGTCCTGAATAGATGGTTTTATATTTATATGTACTAACTTATTTTCATATATACTCTCCCCTCCCCATGTGGGCGGTGGAGATGATTTAGCTAGCGCTTTGACGCTCGTTATTTCCCCTCTTTTCAGGCAGTGAGCCAGGCGTACGGAGAATCGCAAGTTGATGGAGTTTTGGCTTAGTCTCTATCTTTATTTACATTAGTAGTTATTTATGCTCCACAGTAGTTTATCATTTATTTTTAAATATTTAGAGTTGTATTACATTTTTGGAAAGGCAGAATGCCTTAGTAGCATTTCCATTGACTATATGTATTGAGACATTTTACATTTGTTCCAGTATCAGTTGTATTTCATTTATTTCAGTTGGGAACATGATTATTGACTATTTTCAGATATCTCTTCTTATATATCATGTTCATTACATTAGTACCTTCATTTACCTATTTTGTACCTACACCTGTTGTTTGATTCCACCTAGATAGATATTATTGAGATGGTGAAACGTGTTATTGCACAGTGTAGGTGCATGAGAGGTTTGACATCCTTGGGTTCACCTTAGACTGCAGTCTTGTGTGAAACCAGGGGTGACACAGGAAAGGTTCTATGTGAACTATATTTGCACATGAGTTAGCCCATCCTAAGGGGCAGGGGAAGCCCATGAGAAGGTGCATCGCCGCGCGAGCTCCGAAAGCGATTTAAGTTAAATGTGCCTAGTTGGGACGTGGCAATGGACGACAATGTTAGGAAGTTCAGAGAAGCTAACGAGGGCCTCAAGAAGAATTATATTTTCCGCTTAACAGTCCACCCGCTCTGGAAACAGCTCAGCCAGAGGTAGTGTTCAATGGCTGGAAGAGCACTGCACATGATGTGTTGTCTAGTGCGCCTCTGATGTCCCTTGAAAATCCGGAGGACTAATTGCCGCGCACTCTTGGTCATAGTCATAACCGCATTAGATCTTCAAGATAAACTACCTCTGACTAGTGGAACAATGTATGCAAGAGAAGTCGGTAAAACGGATCAATATTGATAGATAGGAGTGCATTTATCAACATCTTATTTTGTGGTGTGGACAACTAGGTAAAAGGTTTGATCAATGATCAGTGTGAACGTATTTTTGAAGGTCCACATGTTTCGTTTATTCCTTTCATTCTTTTCCGACTTCTTTCCTTCCATTCCTTTAAGTCGCTCATTCCTTGGGATTACTTTTGTTCGACATTCCCATATCCATCTCTTTACATTAGAGTTTTGGCTGAGTTTGGTTTTTGGTTGAAAATGAAAGAAAATAAAACAAAAGGAAAATGAATTAAGAAAACTGAGCAAAAAAAGTAAGGGAATAGCAGTCTTTGTATGCTTGGTGAAGGGGAAGTCGTAAGAAGAATTTGAAGAAAATTATTAAAAATAAGCTCTCTTGCTGTTGCTAGTTCAATAAAATGTTGAAAGAAAACAAATTTAATTTATAACATTTATTGACCTATATTAATTCATTCTTTTTAAAATGAATTATTATTATTTTTAATAAATTTGTTTTGGATGAGGATAGTATCTACCTCCAGAAACAAAATTTGTTAGTCTTCATTTAGGAAAAAAAAATCTATACAAAATCTTACAATGACAAAGTAGATTGTGATGACATCACACTTTCAATTTATGTCACTACAAATAGTATATATATCCACTAGCAACAATACATGCCAGTAAATATTTAGTGAAATGAAATACCGAATTAATACAAATGATATAAATGATAATATATATAACATTAACTTTTAGAGTATCCTATAAATTATAGGATTTACTTTTCATTTCTGATAAGGTTATGTTTAGACAACCTTCTATATGATTTTTTAGAGTTTTTCCAATATTAGTCCCTTAATTCTTTAATATTTTGAAATTAGTCCCCTTAAATCATTCAAATTGCTCTTAGATTCCTTAACTTTAAGCTCATTTCAAAGCTAGCCCCAAATCATTAAAACTGCCGTTAGCTCCCCTTGTTCTTATAATTTGTTTTCAAATTAGTTCACTCAATTAAGAGCAGAAGTAGCAATTGGAGGGATTAGTTTGAATTTTTTATGAGAATGAGGTCCTAATGGCAATTTCAGGGATGGGCTATTTCACAATGTGAAAACCTTAAGGACGATTGTCCAAAAAATAATTTGTTTCCATTTTTTTTTAACCTCACCAAAGCAGGTTGCCCTTTCTAACCCATTTTAATAGCAGGTGGGGCCCGCATGGAATTAGCTAGAGATGAAGATGCACACGTCGCTAAGGTTTAGCTGTGGATTTTAGGTTCGGCCCCGACACTTTTTTCGCTCGCTTTCTATGGGTTCTAGTGAAGAAAAAAGAAACGAAAGTTCCAATTACCTTTTTTCCCTCCAACTAATCTAATTTTTCACCTTAGTTTCCTTTTCCTTTTGAGAAATGAAAGTTTCAGTTACATTTTTCTCCAAATAATCTAATGCTTGGGTAGGATAAAAATAACCCACATTTTGAGTGGTTACCGAACATTAGTCAAGGCTAAAACTATGTTGAGCGAAACTAGGGCACATCAATTGAACCAGTTCTTTTTTTTTCTTTTTAGTCTAATGAGAAGAGATGATCCGTAATTAGAATGTGGCTTAGGTCAAAATAGATTTAATATGGAGTTGCCAAAAGAATCTAGAATCGGTTATTATTTTATTTTATTTTATTTTGATAACTAGATCCATTTTTTAGATTTTGTATGACTCAAATAGTGATTTTGGCTTTAACCTGTAAAATTAAATACACTTTATTTTATCCTTTTTCACTTCAGATAGTTATACACTACTACAAACTGTAGCAGCCTAACGGTTGTAACCGTTGGGGCTGAGCGTATCCCCAACGGTTACAACCATTGGGGCTGCTAAAACGCCCGTTGGGACAAATTGTGTTGGGGCTGACTTTGCCCTAACGGTTAAAAAATTTGCTCCAACGGTTACAACCGTTGAGGCAAGAAATTTTTATTTTTTTATTTTAAAAAATAAAAAAAAGGTCCTAACAGTTGTAACCGTTGGGGCCAGAAATTTTTATTTTTTGATTTTAAAAAATAAAAAAATAGGTCGCAACGGTTGTAAACGTTTGGGCCTTAATCAGCCCCAACGAGTACAACCGTTGGGGCCTTTAGATTGCTGCTGGGATTTAAACAACCAGATATTGGGGTATCATGAGCCAAGCATGCGATACAAGCTTAAATTTCACTAACATGTCTAAATTCTATGCATATATTGTTTTCCATACATCAAACTGAACATTTGTAGGTTTTCCTACACTACATACCAATTTATTGACAAAAAATTCCTCCTGAAACAACCCATTTCGAGTGACAAGAATTAGGTACAAAACTATTAACTATGTATGTACTCAGCTAGCTCAATTATTAACAACATCTGCATTGTAAATGGTCAGTCATCTACGTACACAAATCTAATACTAGCTCTCCGGCCATGTTCTTGATTGAACTCTGAAAGAACTTACACCCCTGAATTTGTTCTGTACATACAAAAATAGGTGCTACTTGCATTGTTATTAGTAGAACCAAACCGCTGCGTAGCAGTAGAAACAGGCGTGGTAGTAGCAGCAGTGGAAGCCGTGGTCGCCACGAACTCCACCTCGACCTCAACCGCGGAGCGAGCCCTCGCAGCGCTGGAGCTAATGTGCACGATTGAGAAGGGAGCAGCAGAGGTCCGCGCTCACGCGCTGGCCGCCCTCGCGATGGGCGAAGCTATCGAGAACATGCAGGGGCACGGGAGGGAGTGCGCGATTGGAGTGCTGGCGGCTGTCTACGGAGGCAGCGGTGATCAAGCGAAGGATGCACCGGAGGAGGTGATAAGGGCGGTGATGATGGCAATGCAGGGGGAGTGCAGTTTAAGGTGGAGGAGGAAGGGGGTGTTTTGTTGAAAGCCTTGCAGCAAGTGTGGACGGTTGGATTCGACTGCTTTGAAGTTATCAGCTCCAACACGACGACACCAAAGCTATAGACATAACTTTTATCTGTCAACTATTGAGTCATGTAATATTCTGGATCTAAATAACCCTGTAAGGATAAAAATCAATGTATTATATCAGAAAAAGGTTACTCATCTATTCATTGGAACAATATCTAGCGTGCGTATTGCTTATTCTGCTGAACAAGCTACTAGATACATCTAACGTCACAGTGGGAACATTAGAAATGTAGCTAAAGACTGTTAATTTTTAGTTAAAAACAAAACAAGGACTAGTATTATAACAATTATTTAAGCATGAAAAAATAAAGAAACTAGATCGTGATGACTTGGGCTACTCTCTAGCTTGGAGGATGGGAACACATGAAGTTAGACACTCACAAGAGTTCCCTTGACTTGAGTAGAAATATGCCCTTTATTGGTGTTAGCAGCTAGCTTTGAGAGATCAAATTCAGCAACCTTGGCATTTAAATTTTAATCAAGTAGGATATTAGTTGACTTGACGTCTCTATGAATTATGGGAGGATGGGCAAGTTCATGAAGATAGGCAAGTCCTGCTGAGCCTGAGGGCAATTCTGAACCTCCTCTTCCAATTTAGTCGTATACGATCTTTTCTTGCAGGGTTGTAGTAGAAGAATAAACACGTACATTTAGTGCATATACATAAAGGAGGAAGTATATTGAATTGTTCAAATTATAGTTAGGAAAGGACACCTGTCAACTTATCCCTCAGGGTTCCATTTGGGATGAATTCATAGACAAGCATCTGCTCTCCTTGCTCGAAGTAAAAACCTACAAGGCCTAGTAAATTTTGTGATGGACCCAGGAGGGCAATTTGATCTCTATCTTGAACTGAAGCCCACCTTGCATGAATCCTTGTTGTGCTCTCTTATTTGCAACATTTTGCCCATTGGGAAGCAATCCCCTATAGACCTGGAGTTGTATATACAAACAATAGTTTAGGTAAAAACTACCTCAGTATTTTCAGTATGTGGGGTACATACCAAATGGTTTGCTTAATAAGATAGCAAACATTTATTTTCATAGGTGTTGTAAGAAAACACTCATTCACATTTTCCTAACAATGATACAATTCTAGTGGTCTAAAAGAAAACAAATTATACCACATTGTAGCTCAACCCCAAACACATCCAACTGTTAAAAAAACCCAACTTTGCAAGTCTAACACAATCAAAAATCTCAAAAAAAGCAAAGCCCTAACTCAACAATATAAACCCAACTCTGCTAGGGATATGTTAAAAATAAACTTATAAGAAGAGGTGTGATAATAAAGTAAAAGTGTTAGGATAAGACCAAATTAAGTTCGATGCTACAATTATTTAGGACCTTCTACAAATGTTTGATCACATACCTAGTAAAAACATCATTCAATTGACAAAGGCAAAAAATAAATGTTTGATAACATACTTGGTAAAAACTATTTTTAATTGACAAAGGTAGAAAATCTATTGTTCTGCAAGCACTGATGTATATAATCCTTTAAAACTATTAGAAATGCATGAGATAAATGTTTGATCACATACCTGGTAAAAATGTCGTTCAATTGACAAAGGCAGAAAATAACCCAACGAATGGAAGAATCTAATTAGTAAATTCACAGAACAATCCCCGGTCAAACCTGCTCCAATCCGAGAAAATATTTTTAAGGCTAAACATTTTGATTGGGATGAAGATATTTTGTCAAAATCTAAAATAACTGTAATATTCATGCAACTAAAAACAAATAAATGCACAGAAAAAAATATTTTTCTTTTGGCAAAACTAAGTAAATTTCTGGGTAAATTAAATAAATCAACACATAATTAGATTTTTTTCATCAACAATTCCCTTAATTGATCAACAAATCCTACAAGCAAACCACCTTTGATAAAGGTTTTATTAGGGTTTATATACCATTAGACCTCTAAAAACAACAAAATTATGCAACTAATCAATCTATCATGCTAAGAATCAAACTTTGTAGCCTAAGCAGAGATCTAATGCAAAACATCTCATTACATCATAACCTTACCTTCACCAACTAGCTTGGATGTCTGAGATGGACGATGAGGCAGCGGCCGAATGTGACGCCCCTAGGTTCACACAAGGCTGCAGTCCAAGGTGAAACCAAGAATGTCAAACCTGCCATGCACCACACCGTGCAGTAACATGTTTCACCATCACAATTACTATCTCTCTAGTAGAGTCAATAACAAGTGTAGGTACAAAATCAAGTGAAAGATAATACAAGAGTCAACTGATAAAATAATAGAGATCAAATATATACTTCATCATCTAACATACTGAAGTACAAGTCAATGTCTGAAATGAATAAACTGGAACTTCTCAACAATGAAGTACAAGTCAATGTCTGAAATGAATAAACTGGAACTTCTCAACAAATCTCAAATACAATTGTCTGAATAAAAGGAAACAAGGCACACAGCCTTTACAACTTCTAGGATAAACTCTCAAATGTCTAACAAAGTTCTACAGTGGAGTTCAAAAGAAAATATAACTATAATAAACGGCTGGAGCTAAAGTGCAACGCCATCAACTTGCGACTCTCCGGGCTCCTAGCTCGTTACCTGAAAGGGGGAGGGACAACGAGCGTCAAAGCGCTAGCGAGCAACATCACAACCAACCCCAAGGGAAATGCTCATTGTATACAGAAAATACAGTTAACACATATATATATATGAAATAACTTATCCTATATAGGTCATCACAACGTGAGCATAAGTACGTCGAGCGAAATAATCCAAACAAGAAAACCCTCATGTATATACCATGTAGCTCAAATTGTAATTACCTATGTATAAGAGGATTTTAGTAGTTAGGAAATCACAACACGAGCATAGGTATGTCGAGCGAAATAATCCAAACAAGGAAACCCTCATGTATATACCTTGTATCTCAAATTGTAAATCCCTAAATACCAAAACCCGGAATCTAATATAGGAACAAATAAATTTAAAGAATACAAAACCCATCTCTACTTCCAAACATAGTGTCATGTCGAACTCACATGAATGTCATGTCCGAAAACAATTAAGTGTCCAATACATAGACTATATAGATTAAATGTCCAACACATGGACTGCATGAAGTAAACGTCCAACACATGGACTGAAAGTAATGAGTGTCCAACGCATGGACTGAATTTAACCAATGTCCAACGCATGGACTGAATATAACCAAATGTCCAACGCATGGACTAAATATAACCAATGTCCAACGCATGGACTGAATTTAATGAATGTCCAACACGAGGACTAAAAGGAATGAGTGTTCAACACGAGGACTAAAAGGAATGAGTGTCCAACACGAGGAGTAAATATACGTATGCGAAGTGTAAGTGTCGATGATATATATATATTCACAAGATACACATAGACTCATGTCACACGTGCCTCGGTGTGCGTATCGGTACTTGTGTCAAAAGTCATCTCACATGTACAGATAAGTCACTAACATTGTAAACTAATGTCAGATAATCGAGGAGACCCCGAAAAGCAACTCAAACAGATCCAAACTGAAGAAGTACAAAAGAAGGAAACTCCTCATCAGTCGACTCATTGGTCGACTCATCAGTCGACTCATAAGTCGACTCATGAGTCGACTCATTGGTCGAATGAGCAGAAAATCCCCAGTTTTATTGCTTTCGACGATTTTCTGCAAACATTGATAAACTAAGGTTCTCTTGTTCATGTCCAGCAATAAATATCCAATTCTAACACATGTATATCAATAGAAACGAAAGATTTACATGTAATATTTTATATTAAAACCCTAAACATATTTATTCATGTTTAAAAGCGTATTGAAACCATTAAATCACAATAAAACCTATGTTTAAACAAATTCCAGATCTGGATCTACTTTTACAAATTCGTTTGTGAGCTTTTATAAACTGAAAACAAACAAATTCCAGATCTGGATCTACTTTTACAAATTCGTTTGTGAGCTTTTATAAACTGAAAACATTCTATTTTCGCATCATATGCTATAAAGATCTATTTTTATACACAAATAGTGATTTAGGCTCAATAAAACCGAAATAAAACCAAATAAAAGCAGACAAACAGTGGGTGTAGGATTGGACGAGATGTTACTCACCTCTGAAGTGCTATAAACTCCTGAATCCGATGAGAGGACGATCCCCTTCAACAGCACCACAAAGATCCCGCTGAAAACTCCTTAAACTCCTGAATCCGATGAGAGGACGATCCCCTTCAACAGCACCACAAAGATCCCGCTGAAAACTCCTCCGAAACTCCTCCAAAATCACCAAAACGAACTAGGGTTTGAGGGGAGAGAGGGGCTAGGGTTTCTCTGGAATTCTGATGGGTTTTTGGGTTGGTTTCGCGTAAAATAGTATATATATATATATTACGGTTAAAACCTGAACAAAACCCAACCAAACCCGTTACTAAAAGAAAACCCGAAATCAGCCCGTCAGTTGACTCATAGGTCGACTCATCAGTCAACTCAGCAGTCGACTGAGCAGACACTAAATCCAGATTTCATGCATGTTTTGATGTACAGCCAAAACTAATGCACGAAACTCTATGAAACCACACTCATACATGACTAACAACTTGTTACCAAGTATCTCTATGACCTCAAGTCATTTATCACAAATAGAATTATTTATACACTAATAATTCACATATACTTCTAACAAAATACGGGGTTCTACATTCTTCCCTCTTTAAAAGAATTTCGTCCTCGAAATTCAGAAAGCATATTCAAACAAATAGTATTACTCTAGTCAAGCATATAACGATATTTATATTTAACAATCCAGGATGACTATATTCCCACTCAACCCTTAATCGAATGGCGGTCCATCACCCAACCAAGTCATGCTACCACCTCAAGGACAAGATCCAGGCGCTTATCGATGTAGGCATCATAACCCCGAAGCCGGCCAAGAATGTTGGAGCAAACGTGGTTTCAATCAGCTTTGGATCGGTACCCACAACATGGTTCAAACCGGAGCGCATCACCAAAGTGGGGATGAAGACAGTGAACGATGACCATATACCATGTGTTCCAAAAGATTAAGAATTAAGCGGAAATATCCTCATTCTAGCGTTAAATCTAAATAGAACCACACAAATAATCACACACATAAATCAATCTATTTCCTCAATAGGTGTAGGAAGTTGCGCAGCATAATATCTTCGCGCTCTCGAAAATCATCTTCGATGTCTACACTTAACCATCTAAAATGTAAATACCCTCACTTAACCCCTAACTAAGTGGAACAAGTACATCGAGTGAAAAATCCAAACAAGGAACCCCTCATATATATACCATATGTTCCAAGTACTTAGGAGATAAGTATTAATACCCTCATTTTAGTGTTAAGTATAAACATCGCTATACATGTAACCATAAGCCATAAATAAGTCATCAATAAATTTAATTTACTTGATCAAACAGGTGTGGGTAGCCGCAATGTACATCCTCCTCGCGCTCCCAAGAAACCTCCTCAATTCTTTTTGGTTCCACTGAATTTTCACTAAAGGAATCACAACCTGATTCTAAATTTCTTGTCTTCTCTAGCAAGTATACAAACTGGGATTTCAATCATAGACAAAACATCCTGAAGTTAAATCTCCGGTGCGTTCAACACTCACTGTTGCTCTTCATCATGTAGGTGCTTCTCAAGCATAGAAACATGAAACATGAATTACTTATGTACACTAGACATCGATACTGGAAGGTCTAGTCTATATGTAACAGCTCCAATAAGCTCCAAAGTCCGAAATTATCCAACATATCTCAGCTCAAGTTTTCCCCGCCTTCCGAATCGTTGAACGTCTTTCACGGACGATACTTTCAGCATAACTATCTCTTCAAATTTTGAAACTCCAAAGGTCTTAACCTCTCATCTGTATAGCTCTTTTGCCGACTCTGGGTGGCTAGAATCTGTTCTCTGATCAATGTTACTTTCTCAGTAATCTGTCTCATAAGCTCTGGCCCAAGCATTAAACTTTCATCCTGCTCTACCCAATATATAGGCGGTCTGCAAGGCCTCCCGTACGATGCTTCATACGGAGCCATACCAATTTTTGCTTGATAACTGTTGTTACAAGCGAACTCTATTAACGGAAAATGATCCTCCCAACTACCTTGAAAGTCAATGACACAAGGCCGTAACATGTCGTCCAACATCTGATTTACTCTCTCCGTCTGACCATTTGTCTGCGGGTGGAAATACACTATTGTAAGATAAATCTGTTGCCAACTAATCCTGGAAACTCTTCCAAAAATGCGAAATGAACACTGAACCTCGATACGATACCATCGTATCTGGAATTCCATATAGTCAAATAATCTCCTGAATAAATATCCTCGCATACGTCTCAATTGTATAGTTAGTCTTCACTGGAAATAAAATGTGCTGACTTCACTAGTCTATCCACTATCACCCAAACAAAATCATTCTCTTCCTTTGACTTCGACAACCCTACGATAAAGTTCATAGTAATATCCGCCCACTTCTACTTCGAAATGGGTAAAGGCTGAAGTGTTCCTGCCGTTCTCTGATGTTCCGCCTTCACTTGCTGGCAGGTAAGACACTTAGCTATATACTCTTAAAAATCTTTCTAAGCATATCACTCCACCAAAAGTGTCTCTTTAGGTCCTTGTACTTCTTAGTAGTCCTTGAATGTACCGTGTACCAAGTACGATGTGCTTCATCTAATAACTCCCTCTTAAGCTTTGCACTAGCTGGCATAAATGGTCTATCCTTCTTATGTAGATTTCTATCTGTCCCAATGGCCTAATTAGTCTTAGCCTATTTGGTAATCTCATTCTTTCAGATTTGAATCCAAGAGTCCTCCAACTGAGCTATGACAACTCCATTACTCCAAGATGGCTGCACTGACAAAGCTCCCAACAATGCACTGGTTCCATAAATCTCTGGTCTAAAAATCAATTTGGCTAAGAGTGAGAAGATCTCTATGCAATGAGCATCTCGAAACTGAAACCCGATGTCGACGCTTCCTGATCAAAACATCTGCTACGACGTTCGCCTTCCCCGGATGATACTGAATCGCAACCCCATAATCCTTGATAAACTCGATCCACCTCCTCTGTCTCTGGTTGAGTTCCTTCTGAAAGAAAAGATATTTCAGACTCTGATGGTCTGTGAACAATTCAAACTGCACTTCATTCAAGTAGTGTCTCCACGCCTTCAGTGCGAATACTATTGTTGCTAACTACAAATCGTGATTGGGGTAGTTCTGCTCATGCACTCTCAATTGCCATGAGATATACGCTACTACCCTCTGATTCTGCATCAAGATGCTTCCTAAATCTGCCAATGATGCATCTGCATAGACCACAAGTGTCCTAGATTATCTTCCTATAATATCCGGCTAAACCCAAAAAGCTTCGAATCTCTGTCACCGTCTTTGGCGGTTCCCAATCAAGAACTACTATAACTTTAGCCAGATCCACTGCTATGCCCTCTCTGCTGATGACGTGGCTGAGAAATCTGATTTCGGAAAACTAAAACCCACATTTGCTGAACTTGGCATATAACTGATGCTCATGTAGAGTCTGCAAAGCAAAATCCGAAAATGTTGTTCGCGTTCTGCCTCCGATCTCGAATATATGTTAAAGACGGTTACAAACTGGTCCAAGAATAGACGGAAAACCTGATTCATCAAATCTATGAATACCACGGGTCCAAACGGCATAACCAGAAACTCGGAAGATTCATATCGAATCAGGAATAACGGCTTTGGGAAAATAAATCCATCTCCCGAACTCGCAACTACAATAACCCAAAATGAAGATAAATCTTCGAGAAATGTTGCGCTTCGCGCAGCTGATCGAACAAGTCATAAATCCTATCAAATCTGGATAGTGACCTTGTTCAACTATCTATAATCAATACACAAACACATACTCGTCCTTCTTCTTCACGAAGAGGACCGGCGCTCCCCACGGAGAAAGACTCCGATGAATAAAACCCTAAGCTAACAACTCGTCCAACTGGGTCTGAAGCTCCCTCATCTCAGCTGGTACCATGCGATAGGGTGCGCGGGATATCGGGGCTGTGCCCGGCTGCAACTCAATGTAAATCTCAACCTCTCACATAGGAGGTAACCCAAGTATGTCCTAAAAGACATCCTGATACCCTGAGACAACTCTAGTCTCCAATAAATCAATACTCTGATCTCGTCGCATCACCTCCTCGATGTACGCCAGAAATGAATCCGCAAAACGGTTGTCCTGAGAGGTTGCTACAATCAACTCGGACCCATCGGACGCTCACAAATTAACTGTCTTCGCAAAGCAGTCAATACTAACATGGTAGGAAGCCAACCAATCCATACCAAGGATAACATCGAACTCGGACATATGCAACTCTATCAAATCTATGACAAACTCCAACTCATCTAGACTAATAATACACCTCCTACAAACGCTCTCCAGAAGCGATACCTCACCTAAAGGGATGGAAAAACTAATAATGAAATGTCTAGAGGCTGAGCTACGATTTGGAGTCTAGTCATAAAAGCATACGAAATGAAAGAATACGAAGCTCCTGAATCGAAAAGAATACGGGCGGGAAAATGATTTATGAGGAACGTACCCTCCACAACTGCTCTGCTAGCTCCATGATCATACGGAACCACTACATACACTCTGCCGGAGGCTGAAAACTGCCTGGAGAATATGGGACAATCTGCCCCTGGGGAACCTCCTGAACTGCTAGAACCTGCTCCTCAGTCTTCTACTGCTGCTGATTCGGACCATTTCCCTTCTGAGCTCTTGTTGGTGCACTGCGGCACTCTAATGCCTTGTGTCCGACCTTGCGACAGTTAAAACAAGTTCCTCGGAACTTGCGCTGTTGATGTGCTCTCTAATCCTGTTGGGATCCCTTCCTATGAGGGCCCTGCTGTTGCTGTTGAGGTCCAGACAAGGGTCTCTTGTTGTTACCCTTGTCTCCGATGTGCCCTCTCTTAGCACCTTCCTTTTCCTTATGAAACTTACCCGTCCCATTTTCCCGAGAAATGACGGTTTCAGCTACTGGTGGTGGTGGTGGTGGTGTAATATTATTTGCCACAAGCTCCTCGATTGCTGCTATCCTAGCGACTAGGGGACCCATAAGATCTATCAGGTATTGGGGAGCCTGCTGCAGCTCTGGTGGTGCCTGATGTGGCTCAGGTGGAGTTTGCTGTCCAGATCTCCGATTATGTGGCATATAATACTCTGACATCTGAGCATATAACAAAAAGAGTTCATGAGTCTATATATATATATATATATATATATATATATATATTATATATATATACATAACGTATCACCATACGATTTTCACAACATATAGTATTCACACAAATACTTTAAACAAAAATAGTTATCATAAAAAAAAAAAATCTCAAATTTTTGAGATATACGCATATATCATCCTCACTCATACTAAAAAATTCTTATCGGACTCTATACACGAATCCTAAGAAACTCTATCCTAGCTCCACGACTCGACACAGGATGATCCTAAGGATACTGGAACTAGAGCCCTGATACCAACTGTGACGCCCCTGGGTTCATACAAGGCTACAGTCCAAGGTGAAACCAAGAATGTCAAACCTGCCATGTACCACACCGTGTAATAACATGTTTCACCATCACAATTACTATCTCTCTAGTAGAGTCAATAACAGGTATAGGTACAAAAGCAAGTGAAAGATAATACAAGAGTCAACTGATGAAATAATAGAGATCAAATATATATACTTCATCATCTAACATACTGAAGTACAAGTCAATGTCAAAAATGAATAAACTGGAACTTCTCAACAAATCTAAAATACAATTGTCTGAATAAAAGGAAACAAGGCACACAGCCTTTACAACTTCTAGGATAAACTCTCAAATGTCTAACAAAGTTCTACAGTGGAGTTCAAAAGAAAAATATAACTATAATAAACGGCTGGAGCTAAAGTACAACGCCATTAACCTGTGACTCTCCGGGCTCCTGGCTCGTTACCTGAAGGGGGGAGGGACAACGAGCGTCAAAGCGCTAGCGAGCAACATCATAACCAACCCCAAGGAAAAGGACTCATTGTATACAGAAAATACAATTAATACATATATATATGAAATCACTGATCCTATATAGGTCATCACAACGTGAGCATAAGTACATCGAGCAAAATAATCCAAACAAGGAAACCCTCATGTATATACCATGTAGCTCAAATTGTAATTACTTATGTATAAGAGGATTTTAGTAGTTAGGAAATCACAACACGAGCATAGGTACGTCGAGCGAAATAATCCAAACAAGGAAACCCTCATGTATATACCTTGTATCTTAAATTGTAAATCCCTAAATACCAAAACCCGGAATCTAATATAGGAACAAATAAATTTAAAGAATACAAAACCCATCTTTACTTCCAAACATAGTGTCATGTCAAACTCACATGAATGTCATGTCCGAAAATGATTAAGTGTCCAATACATAGACTATATAGATTAAATGTCCAACACATGGACTGCATGAAGTAAACGTCCAACACATGGACTGAAAGTAACGAGTGTCCAACGCATGGACTGAATATAACCAATATCCAATGCATGGACTAGATATAACCAAATGTCCAACGCATGGACTAAATATAACCAATGTCCAACGCATGGACTGAATGAAATGAATGTCCAACACGAGGACTAAAAGGAATGAGTGTCCAACACGAGGACTAAAAGGAATGAGTGTCCAACACGAGGACTAAAAGGAATGAATGTCCAACATGAGGACTAAAAGGAATGATTGTCCAACACGAGGACTATATATAAGTTATGCGAAGTGTAAGTGTCGATGATATATATATATATATATTCACAAGATACACATAGACTCATGTCACACGTGCCTCGGTGTGCGTATCGGTACTTGTGTCAAAAGTCATCTCACATGTACAGATAAATCACTAACATTGTAAACTAGTGTCAGATAATCGAGGCGACCCCGAAAAGCAACTCAAACAGATCCAAACTGAAGAAGTACAAAAGAAGGAAACTCCTCATCAGTCGACTCATTGGTCGACTCATCAGTCGACTAATAAGTCGACCCATCAGTCGACTTATAAGTCGACCAGATAAAACACAAAACTTAAGATTTCTCCATCAGTCGACTCATTGGTCGACTCATCAGTCGACTCATAAGTCGACTCATGAGTTGACTCATTGGTCGACTGAGCAGAAAATCCACAGTTTTACTGCTTTCGATGATTTTCTGCAAACATTAATAAACTAAGGTTCTCTTGTTCATGTCCAGCAATAAATATCCAATTCTAACACATGTATATCAACAGAAACGAAAGATTTACATGTAATATTTTATATTAAAACCCTAAACATATTTATTCATGTTTAAAAGTGTATTGAAACCATTAAATCATAATAAAACCCATGTTTAAACAAATTCCAGATCTGGATCTACTTTTACAAATTCGTTTGTGAGCTTTTATAAACTGAAAACATTCTATTTTCGCATCATATGCTATAAAGATCTATTTTTATACACAAATAGTGATTTAGGCTCAATAAAACCAAAATAAAACCAAATAAAACCAAATAAAAGCATACAAATAGTGGGTGTAGGATTGGGCGTGATGTTACTCGCCTCTGAAGTGCTGTAAACTCCTGAATCCGATGAGAGGACGATCCCCTTCGACAGCACCACAAAGATCCCGCTGAAAACTCCTTCGAAACTCCTCCAAAATCACCAAAACGAACTAGGGTTTGAGGGGAGAGAGGGGCTAGGGTTTCTCTGGGATTCTGATGGGTTTTTGGGTTAGTTTCGGGTAAAATAGTATATATATATTACGGTTAAAACCTGAACAAACCCAACCAAACCCGTTACTAAAAGAAAACCTAAAATCAGCCCGTCAGTTGACTCATAGGTCGACTCATCAGTCAACTCAGCAGTCGACTGAGCAGACACTACAGTTGACTCATAGGTCGACTCATCAGTCAACTCAGCAGTCGACTGAGCAGACACTAAATCCAGATTTCGTGCATGTTTTGATGTACAGCCAAAACTAATGCACGAAACTCTATGAAACCACACTCATACATGACTAACAACTTGTTACCAAGTATCTCTATGACCTCAAGTCATTTATCACAAATAGAATTATTTATACACTAATAATTCACATATACTTCTAACAAAATACGGGGTTCTACACCGAAGAACTCCTAGAGGAGAAGGAGGCGGCGACGCGCTCCTACTGGTGGGGATGACGTGGATTTTAGGGAATTTTGGGGAGAGAGATGCAAGAGAAAGAAAGAGGGGCTGCAGAGGCTGTGGTGGCGAGAAGAGGCCGTTAGAAGAGTAGGAGGTGGTGGAATTAGGGTTAGAGATTTGCAAGGAAGGGAGGCAAGTGAATTAGGGTTTTCAAGGGAGACGAGGAGGCAGCCGAATGTGGGTCAAGGTTTCGATAGGGGAGGAGGAGGCTGAGGCGGAGAGGTTAGCAGTCGAGAGGGGATTGGAAGCGGTGTTTGAGAGAGAGATACTAAAAAGTACTATCGTGTTAAATTTTAGAAACGAGTTTTGATTAGACAACGTTGGGCTTTGATTTAACCTAAGGAATGCAAAGGTCATCTGACAATTATTTTTTCCCTTTTGAAATTATGTGTTTAATCTTTTTACTATTTGTATCTCCTAAAAGGTCGAATTGTTGTAAAAGCAAGGACAATTTAATCATAAAAATAATCATGTGACCGGAGGAACAAATTTGGGTAGGACATGTCTTGAAAAAGAATCTACTTGGGGGATACAGTGCTATTGAGATAAATTTTGGATGGAATAAAGGTAATTTATCCTTTTCTAAAGTCCCATTTGAGAGTTAATAGTTAGTACCTAAAATCCAACAAAAGGATCCTTGTACCTCTATTTCAGTTTCTTTTACGAAGTAATCTGTTGGATTTCTAACGACTCAAAGAACCAAAGTTATTAAAACAGAGCCCATAAAACAAGTTGCTGTACTTTCTCTTTCCAATTTTCTCTCAAGAAAATGTGGTCCATGAAATTTCAACAGGAATAGGTAATACATCGAGTATGATTCTCTATCACCTAAGTCCCATTCGAGAGTTAACAGTTAATACCTAAAACCTATTTTCAATTCCTTTTACGGAGTAATCTGTTGAATTTCTAAAGATTCAATCGGAGTAGGTAATATACATCCATTTACAATCAATCGAATAGAATGACAACAGCATCAAGATTTATAAGCTAATAAACCCTAAAACCCCCAAACTCATCATCGATAATCTAATCGATCCATCGATAATCTAATCGATCGGCTACAAACCCTAGAAATCATCAGAACTTTTAATATCGAATGAAATCGTAGCGAACAGATGAAGAACCCTCACAAATTGAAACGCCAACTCGATCGAATTTAGATAACAGATAACGGACGAGGGAAAATTCGGTACTCACCGACATAAATCCTCCTCCTCCTTCTTCTTCTTCTTCGAACGAGGGAACTTGACGATGAGAGAGAAAGAGAGAAGAGAGAGAGAGAGAGAGAGAGAGAGAGAGAGAGAGAGAGAGAGAGAGGCAGACGGGAGAGTTCAAGCATAGGTTTTTTATTTTTTGGAGAGATCGGGATTTTTTTGGTGTTTATTGGTTATTTTTTTCAAAAAAATTGAGGTCAAATTCCCCCAATTTTTTTGGGTTAAAATGGAGTGCCCCAATGCTTGGAACCATTGGGGCTATTAAATCTTGCCCCAATAGGTCCAACCAACCGTTGGGGCTGCTACAGCTTGTACTAGTGTTAGGATGCACAAGGTTAAATATTTTGATTATTACTTTTGACTTTATGTGCTTATTATAACTCGATTGCAAGATTATTTATCTATGAGGAACTCAACATGGTTATGGATGTGCATACTTTCATAACCATGACCTAATACATCTTAAGAAGCACATCCTGTTAGCCCTCATGTTTTGATGATGTTCTTACAACCACCATTATCGGTACTAATGGCTTATTGAGTG
>NC_033801.1:64657867-64674991 GCF_001876935.1 Asparagus officinalis | reverse complement strand
TTCAATCTCCATACTGTATATGGGTATGCAGAGTTGATGCGTCCTTACTGTGACTAACTGCTCAGTTTCGGGGGGCTGTGCAAGTGATACCGCTAGTGCTGCCAGTGCATCCGCATAAGCGTTCTGGAGACGGAGGATATATTCAATAAAGAATTCTTTAAAAGATTCTGCCATTTTGATGGCCTCCTGGTGGTACGGGATCAGGTCTTGGTTCCTGACTTCATACTCTCCACGGACTTGGTTGACTATCAATTGAGAATCCCCAAAAGCTTTGAGATATTCGACCCCCAGCTCCTTGGCGAAACTGAGTCTAATGAGAAGCGCGTTGTACTCGGCTACGTTATTGGAACACGGGCTAGTCAGTGAATAAGCCCGAGGCATCACATGCTTTCCCGGAGAAATTAAGACAACTCCAACTCCGGAGGAGACTGTAGAACATCCGGGAGTTATTACCCTATTAACTGCCCTCGAAGCACCATGTGGGTTTCATCCGGCAAGTCATTATATACTTCTTCCGTATCCGTTGTCGGGTTTGCCGCCAAAAGATCGCAAATCGCTTGTCCTTTGATCGACTTCTGTTGTTTGAAGTGCAAATCATACTGGAATAAGAGAAGGGCCCACTTCGCTAACCGCCAGTTCATAGAGGCCGGTTGCGTCATAAATACCCGTACTGGATTAACGTTGGAAATGACGTAAATCGTCTGTCCAACCAAATAATGCTGCATCTTTTGCATTGCGAATACCAATGCGAGGCATTCTTTCTCAATCATCAGATATTGAGATTCGGCACCTATCAAGGTCCGACTTAGGTAATAGACTGCCTGTTCGTGACCATTATCATCGTCTTGTGCTAGTAAAGCACTTATCGAGTGGTTCATCGCCTTGAGATAAATCAAGAACGGTTTACCTGATTTTGGTACGACGAAAACAGGAGGATTCGTCAGATATGTTTTGATATCTTCGAATGCTTTTTGGCAGGCGTCGTCCCAGATGAATGACACGCCTTTCTTGTTTAGCTTGGAGAACGGTTGGCACTTCCCAGAAAGATTCGAGATGAACCGCCGGATGTAAGCTAAACGCCCTTGCAATCCTCTGAGCTCCCTTAGATTTCTAGGGGGTTACAGTTCATGTATCGCTTTCACCTTATCAGGATCGATATGTATACCTTTAGTGGTGACGACGAATCCAAGGAATTTTCCGCTGGACATCCCAAGGAAGGATTTAGTGGGGTTCATCTTCAATTGATGACTCCGCATGAGATCGAACATCATCTTCAAGTCTTTGATGTGATCCTCTTTGTTGCGGCATTTTACATCCAAATCATCAACGTAGCATTCGACTATCTTCCTGAGATGTTCTTGGAAAATTTTAGTCATTGCTCGCTGGTACGTGGCGTCTGCATTCTTTAGACCGAAAGGCATCACGGTGTAGCAAAAGACACCGAGGGGCGTTCTGAACGCTGTATGCTTCTCGTCATCTGGGTGCATCTTGATTTGGTTATATCCTGAAAAACCATCCATAAAAGACATTCTCTCAAATCCACATGTATTGTCGATAATGACATCTGTGATTGGGAGAGGGAAGTCGTCTTTTGGACATGCCGTGTTTAGGTCCCTGAAGTCGATGCAGATCCTGATTTTGCCGTTCTTCTTCATGACGGGAACAATATTGGCTAGCTAGTCTGGATGTTGCTCTTCTCGGATAAATCCTGAGTCGATCAACTTCTTAACCTCTGCCTCAATGACTTCCATAATCTATGGACGAAACCGTCTTTGCTGTTGCTTGACAGGTTTGGCATCCGACTTGATATCGAGGCGATGCATTGCTACATTAGGGTCGAGCCCTGGCATATCTTCATAGTTCCACACGAAGACGTCAATATACTCCCTGATGAGAGCAATTAACTCCTCCTTCTCATTTGGGGGAAGACTATCACTGATGAATATAGGTTTTGGGTTGGCCTCGTCACCCATGTTAACTTGGACTATTTTATCTTCAGTGGGCGGTTCTCTTTGTTCGAACCTATCGCCTTTGTATTGCTTAGATGATTGGTCATTAATTAACCAGCAGCATTCGTCTTCTGAAGAAGATTCATACCCTAACCCTCGTCCGTATTTATAATAATCATCGGGTCTCCCCTTTGGTACATATGCCGCTTTGGCTGGAACACGAGGACCTCGATCGAAGTATAGACCTTCTCCGAGTGTGAAATCATATCCCTGCTTTTCCATGAGCTTGCGCGCTTCCGGGCTATACTTAGATAAATGCCGACCAGGTTTGTCATCATCTTCATCTTCGCTTAAGAAATAGTCTGGTAATGGGGAGCTTTTTCCTTTACCGTAAATCACTTCTTTTGCGCCTCTTATTTTGTTCGGGACGACCATGGTTGTTCCGAAAGAATGTTGGAGGCGTTCCTTTGTTATATAGGACGATCGAAGCGGCATATACAAATCAGGATTATCGTACAATTCTTTTATCACATCATCAAGAGACAGGGAGTACTCCAAATCGTTATTTATTTCATTATTAGCAAGTTGCCAGTTATAACTGCCCTCTGACGTTTGTTCATCGTCAAGGTTGATTACAAAGGATACAATGTCGTTTAAAACATAACCTCCATTGTAATCAAATCCGGCTTCGGTATCAGCTTCTTCTCCGCTGTCCGTGCCATGGGCCGATGATTCAGTATCGGATTCGTTGCCATAAAGGAGAGAATCAGTGAAATAATTCCCATACCCTTTGAATGGTTGCTTATCCGCGACCACCTTCTATCAGTGTCGACATACTTTAAACACTGATGGAGTGTGGAGGGAATTATAACATTACTATGGATCCAAGGCCGACCCAATAGTAAGTTATATGAAGTTTCGGCATCGATCACATAACATGTGACTTCTGTCTTTAAATCTCCCATTTGACACTTTACCCGGATCTTACCCAAGGGTCTTGACCCGCTAGTGTTGAATCCATAGATAACAGTGCCTGTGGACGCCAACTTGCTAACTGGAATATCGAGGAAATGCATCAAGCGAAGCGGCATAATACTCATAGCAGAACCCGGATCCACTTGGATTCGGTTGACTTTGCTGGAGCCGATGTACCCGATGAAGTATAGCGGTCGATCGTGGTTCGAATTCTTCGTCTGCATATCCTCTTTGATGAAAGTAATGCAGGGAAGGTTCTTAGTCGCTATATTGCAATGTTGACTCAGCAGTTCTGGCTCTTCAGACGCCGGCTTGATTCGAATCAGAAACACCTCTGCATTGGCCAAAGCTTCTTGCAAGGCCTCCCTGGTTTCCTTGGACAACCGCAGCAACTCATACAGCATTATAGGCCTCCCTGGTTTCCTTGGACAACCGCAGCAACTCATACAGCATTATCCGTGCTAGAATGTTGGCTAGTTAAGCCATTATATCGAAGACTTGCGGAGTCTTCGAGCTTTCCGGTTTGTCTCTTCCAATCGGGCGACTGAAACGGGACTGCTTCGGATTCTGAACCTCCTGGGGATTCTTCTCTTTCGGTTTATTCACCTCCATCTCCGTGAGAGTTTTGGCTGGTCCCCGTTTATTCATCCCCTGCTCACTAGGCGGCGGATAATTGTAGTGATACTCATTTCCGCTTCTAGTGGCAAAGACTTCTTGTTCTTCTTTGGAGAGCGGTAAGGTAGGAGCTTCATCGCCATCCTCCTCGAAAATTGCGGATGTAGCATTGCAAGACTTACCTTTGCCCTTTCTTTTCGAGGAAGTCGCCCACTGTTCATCTTCAATGAGATCAGGGTGAACCCAGAGGATTTCGCCGTTTGGGGCTGTGTGTGGCACAAGTCCTTTTTGGCGCTGTCCATGTGGGTCTTCGTTCACAGTCTTCATCCCTACTTTGGTGATGCACTCTGGTTTGAACCATGTTATGGGCACCGATCCAAAGCTGATTGACACTGCATTTGCTCCAACGTTCTTGGACGGCTTTGGGGTTATGACGCCTACATCAATTAGTGCCTGGATTTTGTCCTTGAGGTGGTAGCACGACTTGGTAGGGTGATGGACCGCTCTATGGTATGCGCAATACTTCGGATCCGTCACTTTGTTAGCCCCTTCTTGATCCACAATCGCTGGCAGCTGGATTTTGTTATTCTCCAGTAGGTACTTAAAGATGCCGGGAACTTCGTCATCCTTGAAGGAGTACACTTTAGGAAACCTCGGCTCCGAAGATTTCTGCTTCTGAGGCCGTTGTTGCCATTGCCCGTGAGATTGTTGTGGTGCTTGTTGCTGTGGCTGTTGCTGAGGTTGCAATTGGAAAGTTTGAATAGCATCAACTGTATTAGCATGTGCCTTACCTTTCCCCCGTGGGACGAAATTCTGCTGCGGGGCATTATTCGCCTGCTGGCCTCTTTCCGCCTTCTTCCTTCTGAGGAATCGCTCAGCTTGCTCTCCTCGGACCTTCAGATCCTTCCATGTCTTGGACGGTGCTGTCCCCATTGCTTCCAACACGTCCAGTGCAAGGTTGTTGTGGCAAGTCTAGAGGATGAATTCCTCGGTGATCGGGTCCCGACAGTTCATCGCCTTGTTCCGGAACCTCTTGACGAAGGTGTCAACCAATTCTCCGTCTTTCTGTTTCTCATCAATCAACGACCCGATGGATATCTCTGTGTCATCGTCGAAGAAGTTGGTGAGGAACTTAGTCTCCATATCATCCCAGCTGTTCACGCTTCCTGGCTTGAGGCGGCGATACCAGTCGAAGGCGGCTCCACGAAGAGTGCCAACGAAGGACCGTACCATCAGAGGCTCATTACCAGAGATAACTCCCAGGTGCGATTTAAAGTAAATTAAATGTTGAGTGGGTGAACCCATCCCATTAAATGGCGTGAAGTTAATTAGGTTGAACTTCGTCGGATATGGGATTGATTCCCACTCTCTTGGGTATGGACAAGGAATGCATGTTTTCTTCATCTCTTGAGCGGAAATCAACGTATTGATTTTGCTCTCGAGGTTCTTGATCTTCAAGTTTTCACCCGAGTCTTCGTTGGCATTCTCGTTACCACCCCCTACATTGACGGGAGGATTATTGGCATTATGCGTCTCATTTGCATTTGTGTCCTCGTCTTCCAGATTAACCGGGTTACGACGACTTGGCTCGCCTTGCTGGTTCGTCAATGCTTGAATTTGTTGGTCATGCATTTCTCTCATGTTCTGCATGGTCATCTGCATTTCGAACCTGAAGGTTTCCTGTTGCTTAGCTAAGGCGTCTTCAAGCATCTTGGCCACTTGCTCCGCACTTATCATAAGTGCTTCGCGGGGTTGTCCCTCGCTGGATACCGTATTATCTGATGCAACCGCGGAGCCGGCATCAGATTCTTCATCTTCTGAAGGGAGTCTTGTCCGAACCCTACCATAGGTTGCTCGCTTGATGGTTCCGGACTGCAGACGGGTTCTAGGCCGGGATGCTTTCAGAATCGACTCGAGATTATCCCGTGCCGATGTCCCCTTGCTGGTCATATTGGTGGTGACACTCGGAAATTCTTCATCTTCAACCACCGTTCTTCTTCGTCGGAAACGCCTAGGCCTTGGTTTTGACGTTTCGGTACTAAGTCTTTCGAAAACCGAAACTCTTTCGGGGACCGCCTTGATGCAGTTGCACTCAGACAATACTACCCGAATGAGTTTGGAACAGGGGCATTGAGTTTCCTGTTCTCAGGGACTACTCTTCCTGGTTTTACTCGTACCCCTAATACGATAGTACAATTCGTCTGCTTGACCTATCGTGTGTTGGCACGCCTTCTCAGGTATAACATTATCGTCATCAGATGATAATGTTTCCTTCTGAGGGTGAACTGCCTTCTGTAGGCATATAAAATTACTTATAGGTCCCTTAGCTCAGCTCGGCACAAACCGACGAACCAACGAGGCGACGAGGTTGACGAATCGCACGCAAGCAACGGAAAACATCCATTTGCATGTGGAATCAAGCCAAGTGTTCGAAGAGTCAACGAGTCATCCAACCAAGGGCAGACTCGGACGAATCACGATCGAATCAAGATCAGTTTCAGATTCGAACTCAGAAGTGGATTTACTGCCAAATCAGGAATCGGATTTACTGCCAAATCAGATCAATAAATCAGAGTCTAAGTCAACCGAATCACAGACAGAACCGAAAAAACGGATACAACACAAAACGACGAAACCCAATGCCTAAGGGGGCTCGGCCAAGGCTGAGCCACCCATGGGTGGCTCGGCCAAGAGCCCGCCACCTATAGGTGGCTCGGCCTAGTGCCGGCCACCTATAGGTGGCCGACCCAGATCTGTGCGCGGGCACAGTTCAGAGAGCCTATAAATAGGCCCCCTTGGTTCATTTTTTCAAAGGTTGGAACTTTGAGAGCCGAAACTCTGCCGAATTGAGAATTGAGCTTGGAGTTTCTAAGACTTGAGGACTTGAACATTCAGATCTAGTTCTCGGCGAGCATCCACGTCACGAAAGGCAGGAGTTCGAGAGAGAGAGAGAGATCAGATCTAAGATCTACACGAGATCATACTCCGGATCAAAGCTTGGCCTTTGATCCCGAGAACTAAGGGCGATTATTTCCTTGGTGAATTAATCCCCCCCGGCTATTATTTCCTTTGCGAAATAATACCCGTCAAATCGTGTAGATCCGACCGGATCTAGATCGCGTGGTGGTCCACGGATTAACCCCGGCGTTGGTAAAGAACCCACACAAGCGAGCGACCGCAAAACAGGAGCTCGCGATTTGTTCGAAAAACAAGGAGAAAGTTGTAATCTTTTCTTTTATTTTCTTTGATTTTCGTTGTAACCGGATCTAAAAAAGACCGGATCTTTGTAACTCGAAAAGCTGTTATTTGAGATGACAATGAAATCAATAATGAAGAAAGACACGATTTTCACCGTGAACACCTTCTTTGGGCTTTCAAAAGTTACGCGCCTCGAAACATACCTTTTTGGGCGTGAGTTCTCAGCGGGCTCTTGGACTTTAATGCGCAAATTGGTGTGCGTAGCTGCCCTGATTTCTTCGTCATATTGGGGGTGACGGCGACCCCCAGCGTGTTAAGTCGTCCGGGGCTTCTTCATTGGGCCCAAACGCTCTTGAACTGGAGCTTTGCCTCTCTCGTCGGGAATTGGACCGAGGCGCTCCAAAACTGATTTCTTCCTTCGGGACGATTCTGCATGATCTCCTGGAGAAGCTATTGGAATTATCGGCGACTTTGGTTGATTCGCCAGTGGTTGAACTTTTGTTGGAGGCGGTGGTTGAGGCTGTTTGCCTCTCCTGTTCTTCAGATCCACGTGATAGCGGACTCCGTTGGTGGACTCCATCGCCTTTGCGAGTTACCCTGCCAGGCGTTGACGTCGCCTCTGGCGGGCTCTCTTCGAGAGAGTCACAACGCCCTCAACGGTGGAGGCATTAGTGAGAACAGGTTTGACCTAGTTGGAGGTCGGTGGAACCTCACCCGACACAACTTTGGCGTCAGTTGGGGTGATATCTTCGTTGGCATTTCGCACTTCTTCATACCAACGAATTTTTCTCCTGGAGGAGAACTTCTTGGACTTGCGAGGGGAGGTGGATCCGGACGAGGATGACAGATACCCCTCAAGCTTTTGCTGGTCGAATTCATACTCGACCTCCTCCTCGACCGGGATTGAGATCCACAGCTGCAACGCGACGATCTCGGCAGTGAGATCGGTGGCTCCCACTGTGGTCGCCAGATTGTTCGTGGTGAAAGTTGTTTTCTTTAATGATTCCATTAATTTCTTTGACAACAGTTTATCGGTTACAAAGATCCGGTCTTTTTATAAGATCCGGTTACAACGAGATCAAAGAAAAAAATAAAAAGATTACAACTTTCTCCTTGTTTGTCGAACGAATCACGAGCTCCTGTTTTGCGGTCACTCTCTTTATGGGTTCTTCGCCTGCGCCGGGGTTTATCCGTGGACCACCGCGTGATCTAGATCTGGTCGGATCTACGCTCGGATCTACACGGTATAGCGGGTGTTATCTCACGAAGGAAATAACAGCCGAGGGGATTATTTCACCAAGGAAATAATAGCCCTAGTTATCGAAATCGACCAAGCGAAATCAATAATCTTCTCGGGGTCAAAGGCCAAGCTTTGATCCGGAGGGAAACCGTGTAGATCTCAGATCTGATCTCTCTACTACGTAGATCTGAGATCTGGTTCCTCTCGAACTCTTGCCTTATTTGGCGTTGACGATCGCCGAGCACCAGATCTGGATGAGTGAGTCCTCGAAGTCCCAAAGTTTGGATCTTTTTTAAATCTGAGCCTTGAATCCTGCAGGGCTTCGCCTCCAAAAGTTCCAACCTCTCAACAAATGAACCAAGCCCTCTATTTATAGGCCACCTTCACTGTGCCCGCGCACAGGTGGCCGACACACCGAGCCACCTCAGGGTGGCTCGGCCTTGGCCGAGCCACCTAGAGGTGGCTCGGTTTTGGCCGAGCCCCCCCTTGGTGTTGGGTTTCGTCGTTTTGTCGTTGTATCCGTTTTTCGGTTCTGTCCGTGATTCGGTTGTGTGGTTGATTTGGACTCTGATTTGTTGATCTGAACCCTGATTTGGTAGTAAACCCGCTTCGTTGTTGATCCGGACTCTGATTTGACAGTCCGAATCCCAATATGGTAGTAAATCCGCCTTGGTGTTTGAGTTCAAATCCGTTCTATGGTTGGATGACTCGTTAACTCACCGAACTGTTAGCTTGATTCCGCATGCGAATGGATGTATTCCATTGTTTGCGTGCAGTTCATTAGCCTCGTCGCCTCGTTAATCCGCTTCGTTGCGTGTCACTTGGCTTTGGCGTTGTGGACTGACGCTCGTGTTTGGATATGTCGCCCGATGGTTTGTCGGTTTGTGCCGAGCTGTGCTAAGGGACCTATAAGCAATTTTATACGCCTACAGAGGGCATAGAGAGGCACTTCACGGTTAGTCATACACCATAATAAAATGGGGTGCCAGAGAGGTTGAATCGGTCTTTACTGGAGAAGATCCGATACTTATTATCGCAGAGTGGTTTAGAAAAGATCTTTTAGACTGAGGTACTTACATATGCGAGCCACCTCATTAATAGGCTACCTTCATCTGCGATTGAGAGGAAGACCCCTATGGAGAAGTGGTCGGGAGAGCCAGCACACGACTATGACCAGCTCAAGGTATTCGGGTGCCCTGCATTTTATCATGTGAGAACTGATAAGTTGGAACCTCGAGCTAGGAAGGCCATATTTGTAGGATTCAAGCGTGGTGTCAAGGGATACAAGCTTTGGGATCCAGTTGATAAGAAGATTGTGCTGAGTAGGGACGTCACGTGTGATGAGGCTTCTATCTTGAAGCTTCCCAGCTCTCATCAGGTGGAGAGCGACCCAACGGAGGAGATATCACGGGTGATGGAGATCGATGCAACTCCACATTATCCAGATGATACAGTATCCATTAGAGTGCCGACTGAGGTGACGCCAGGCGAGCACGATGGTGACACGGAGGATACGGGTACTGATGTGCAGGATCAGGAACCGACGGCTCAGGTTCAGGATTCTATTGCGGTTCGAAGACAGAGGAGAAACATACAGATGCCAGCACGGTATGCCGACACGGTTGCGTATGCACTTTCGGTGAAGAGTATCAATGAGTTGGTGCCTACTAGATTCAGAGAGGCCGAGCAGAGTTCGGAGGCTAATTCGTGGCAGGTGGCTATGCAGGAGGAGATGAAATCTCTTCATAAGAACGATACATGGGAGCTTGTTGAGCTTCCAAAGGGGCGGAAGGTAATTGGTTGCAAGTGGGTATACACGAAGAAGGAGGGCATTGAGGGCACTCCATTAAGGTTCAAAGCTAGGTTAGTTGCGAAGGTCTATGCACAGGAGGAAGGTATTGATTATAATGAGGTTTTCTCTCCGGTGGTGAAGCACGCTTCGATTCGGATTATGCTAGCTTTGGTGGCACAGTATGGTTTGGAGTTAGATCAGTTGGATGTGAAGACGACATTTTTTTATGGTGATCTTGATGAAGAAATATATATGACTCAGCCATTGGGATTCCGAGCTGTAGGGAAGAAAAAATTGGTTTGCAGATTGAAGAAATCGCTATACGGTTTGAAGCAGTCTCCTCGACAATGGTATAGGTGATTCGATGGTTTTATGCTAGGTCATTCGTACACTTGGAGCCAGTTTGATCCTTGCGTATATTTTCGTAAGTTGAAAGGAGGTGCGTACATTTATTTGTTGCTATATATAGATGACATGTTGGTTGCCTCTATTTCCAGGTCGGCTATAGATGAGTTGAAAGTTCAGCTTTCAAATGAGTTTGAGATGAAGGACTTGGGCGAGGTGAAACGCATTTTGGGAATGGAGATCGGTAGAGACAAGAAGAAGGACAGAATTTGTTTGATATAGGTGGCTTATTTGAAGAAGGTTCTACAGCGATTCCATGTTAGCATGGATACGAAGCCAGTTGGTGTACCTCTGGGAGCCCATTTGAAACTTTCAGCTGGTCTTTCACTAAAGTCAGTTGAAGATCAAGAGTTGATGTCGAAGACTCCATATGCGAGCGCGGTTGGGAGCTTGATGTATGCGATGGTATGTATGAGACCGGATTTGTCACAGGCGGTGAGCATGGTTTCGAGATACATGCACGATCCAGGAGTGGGTCATTGGGACGCCGTGAGATGGATTTTGAGGTACATTCGAGGTACGCTCAATGTTGGTTTGGTTTATGAGCGGGACACTAAAGGTGGGCAGTTATGTATTGGTTATGTTGATTTGGATTATGCCGGATATTTGGATAAGCGCCGGTCTACGACGGGGTATGTGTTCACTTTGACCCGTGCGCCGGTGTGTTGGAGATGCACCTTACAGTCAACGGTAGCTTTGTCTACGACAGAGGCAGATTATATGGCAGTTACGGAGGCTGTGAAGGAGGCTATTTGGCTTCGAGGACTTTTGGAGGAACTTGGTATATCGCAGAGGTCTGTCACTATTCATTGTGATAGCATGAGTGCTATCTATTTGGCGAAGAATCAGGTTTTTCATGCGAGGACGAAGCACATTAACGTTCGTTATCACTTCGTTCGGGATGTTCTTGAAGATGGCGATGTAGAGATTGTGAAGGTCCACACAAAGGATAATCCGGCAGATATGCTCACTAAGGTGGTTACGAGCAACAAGTTTGATCATTATCGAAACTTGTTGCATATTCGTAATTGTTGAGGCCATTGGCGACCATTTGGGTGAACTACGTTCGGCTTGATTCCTTGGGCAAGAGGATACGTAGGCAGTCTTTCAGATGCAGTCGGTTTTGGATTAGTTAATGGGGGTGAGATTGTTTGGACCCTCGTTCGGGTTCTCGACTTGTTGTGGATTGAGTTCGTACTGGACACAACAAGTGGGATATTTGGATGCTTTGGTGTCGACTCAGTTTTTTTGGAAAAACTTCACCGAGGTGAAAATTGTGAGTGGGGACCACGAGCACGAGCTGGGCAAGGACTTTGTTTCCGCGTGAAGACTTCACGAGGCCCACGACCCGACTTCCGTTGCGCCTATAAGACCTATTAATTCATAGGGTTTTGGTGTGCAGGAGATTTTTTTTTTTGTGGCTGTGGGTGTTCTTTTCGGCAGAGCAAGCAAAAAGAGGAGAAGTACAGGGGATCTTTGGTGGCCTTCGTGCAGGGAGTTTGCGGCTGTTCTGGAGAAAAACGTAGCCTTTTGTTTAGAGTTTGTGCATCCCCTTTGAGAGATATTTGTGTGAGGGATTTGAGAGTTTGTGTGAGGGTTTAGATTGAGTGATTGTAAACCCTAGTTGTTTTCTCTCCTTCTAATAGTAGATCTCCCCCCTCCTTACCCCGTAGACGTAGGCAATTTGCCGAACCACGTAAAATTGGTTGTACTGCTATTTGTGTGATTTGTAATAGCTTTTAGGATCCCTCGACAGGTCAGTCGTAGAACTGATGAGAGGAAGAGCCGATATCTCACTTTGTTGAGATATTCGCTTCAGATTCTTGTTTCCTTGGTGAGACGAGAATTCTTATTACGATCTGACTCTCTTATTGTGCTGCCGAAGTGCTGCCGAAATTTCCGCTGCGCGCAACAATATCTTGTTTGGTAGTTCACGTACCTCTGTATTCCCTACTTGCATTGATACTCTTATATCAAGTCTCTTATCATATTCTAAATATATGCACTCTTTTTTTCTTCTTATAATAATATAAATATATGTGTATTATAAATATATGTACTCTTTTTTTTCTTCTTATTATACTATAATACTCGTGTATCAAGGAATTATTAATAAAGAGAAATTTCTTTTTCAATCTAACAGAAGCATCTCTTCCATCCTTGGTGCTACCTTTGCGATTTGATTATCCATTATTAGACACTTGTCAATTATTTTTGAGTAAAATACCTTGTAATTATCATATTACCTTTACAAATATATGCAAATATCTATTACAAGTTCATATATTTTTATCATCTAATTCACAATGTGTATGTGATTGTCAATAATAAAATTTTGGGTATTACATTTTTACCCTCTAAAAAAAATTATTTGCTAAATATTGCATATCTCAACCTTTGGATCTTTAGACTTTAGGATTCATGCCAGATCTAATGGTTGATATCCATTTGGTGCACATTCAATGTCATAGATCAGGTCCACTTGATACTTTCTCCAACGATTATAACCTTCAGTGATAAGTTCAAGAAGCCAATCTTTATCGTCATGAGTATGATTAATGCAACATTTCAACTTTCTAGACATTAATCACGACTTTCAAGTTTCCTTATGAAGCTTCGATCTTTCTTATAACAAACCTTCAAGTATTCATAACCAACGCCGTGCATTCTCACTATTTTTGGGATTTGGAGGGACGCTAACATATTCTTTCATAACACAAAGCTTTTTCTTTCACAACTATAGGTTATTAACGCTATATTTAACTTTCAGCATACAATGATATATTTTCCTAGTAAAGTACCATATTAGTAATATTACCTATGCTGATTTCTGTTACTATGGTTTCCTCCTCAAAGTTACAGAAGGTGGAGATGGTTGGCAATGGTTGAGACATCCTTCGTGGTTATCCTCACATACGCCATTGCATTCGACAGTGGAGCACTCAAACAAGCAATCTTCATAGCTGCTTTCGCATTGATACATGCATCGATCCAAATATAAATCTGAATTTACTTGATCAGTCGACTGGATCATGAGGATGAGCACAAGGATGATGGTTCGTATTTTCACTCTATAATTCATCACAATCACCCTGTTTTGTATGGTAGCCGTCAATTAAGGAGCTATACGCGGAAAATCAAGAAGAAGATGAAGAATTACAGTATGAGAAAATAAGAGGAAAAGTACAAAAGGAAACAAACTAATATAGATTTCTGAACCGAACTAGTACGTTGTAAGTTCATGATGCCAGCCTCCTTTTCACGCATCTGGAGTGTTTGTTGGTTTTGAACCAAAATGCCTATTATCTAGGGAAATCAAATAAGCATGAGCGAAATCAGTGAAGGTCTTTCGCACCCCAAAAAAAAAAATTGGAGGTACCCAGCGAAGGTATCTTCTTTGTTTCTATTGCCACTACCACATTTGAGGCCTATGGGGACGGTTCTGAACCGTCACCCTAGGCATGGAAACCGTCACACTAGGTCTATGGGGACGGTTCTACATCCGTCTCGTTTGCAGCCGTGCCCGTAGGGCTAATGAGACGGTTTATGCTCCTAGTGCAACGATTTGTAAACCGTCCCCACTAGTACCATAAGGGAACGGTTGTGCTAAGGGGTCGGTTCTTAGTTTAGAACAAGTGGAACAGTTGTATATCAAGGGGAACGGTTTTTAGGTTCTAAGCAACGGGAACAATTTGATAGCAAGGGGAACGGTTTTTATGTTCTAAGCAATGGGAACAATTTTATAGCAAGGGGAACGGTTTCTATGGGAACGGATTTTATACCAAGGGGGACGGTTTCGAGCTTGACCTAAGAGGTCGGTTATATTGTCTATAGGAACGGTTTTGTTTGTAATCTATGGGGACGATTTTTTATACCAAAGGGGACGGTTTTTATTTTTTACTGATCAAAACAAATCACCCAAATATCACATATCAGTCCATCACATACAAAGAAACAATAGTCCAAGTTTTACACAAAACTAACCAAACTTTAGCCTTAATAGCTCCTACCATTCGAAACCCTAGCTTCTCTCCCGTGTCGGCTGCCCCCTTCTCTATATAAGTCGAAGGGTTGGTAGTAGCTCAGGGTGGAAAGGAAGAAGAGACAGAGATGAGAACTTGAGCTTTATGCTCTATTGCTTTGTGCGATCTCTCCTCCCCTTCTGTGAGATTTTCCCGACCATCGCTTTGTGCGAATCCCTTTTCCTCTTTGTGAGTGATTTAATGAGAAGATTTGTGGGCTCCCTTTTGTGTTCTTGGTGGTGCACAACTGAGAAGGGACAGTGACTGAAGAGCAGGCTTCTGAGTCAAACAACGACGACGTTGATCATCTCTACAGTGGTATCAGAGATCGGTGAGTCGTCGCCCCCAGAATGTCGGACCGTCACAGGACACCGCCGGACCGCCGCCGGACCGTCACGTGAGTGTGGGTAAGGTCGAAACCCTCTCCTAGGGTTTCACTCAGGTATATCGTCGGAAAACACAACTTTTATTATTTTTTCTTTCCCGAAATCTGATTTCGCTCAGGTGAATTGACTGAAAAAAAACAAACTCTTATCAGTGATTTTTTCTTTCCCGAAATCTGATTTCGCTCAGGTGAATTGACTGAAAAAAAACAAACTCTTATCAGTGTTTACTTTCTGTTGCAGTTAAGCTCTGACTTTGTTAAAAATTTACAGTAAAATTCTAAAATTTTCGGCTATAGTTGTTTTTTTATTTTTCTGAAAAATAGTTTATGTTATTGTTAGTGCTTGTGTGAAAGAACAAAGAGATTGAAACAAGAACTCTATATCCGTCGTTCTTCTCATTTGTTCGTGCTAGTTGCTTCACCCGTTTCGAGCCGGATAATTACCGAAACCATCGTGCCAGTTGCTATTTATTTTTTGTGTGAAAAATGTCTGCTGCTAATTAATATGATATGATTCAATATGGTATGGTTCCGTTCAACGAAAAATCTGATTTTAGCATTTGGAAACAAAAAATAAAATACATTTTAATTCAACAGAAGTCATTTAGGAGTGTTGGTCAGACCTATTTGACTTCTGGCACTGAAGAAAAAAAGGCTGAAATGAACGAAAATGTTTGTTCCACAATTTATTTGAACTTATCTGACTCTGTACTTAGAAAAGTTGGAATTTTGGAATCTGCTAAAATCCTTTGGGATAAACTTGAAGAACTCTATACTGAAACCTCTTTGCTAAGTAAAATGTTTTTGCTTAAAATTGTTTTCGTCGAAAGTTGCCTTCATCATTGATTTCATTAGAACTTTAATCGTTTACAAATGAATTCAAATAACAAAAAATAAAAATTACAACTTTCTTGAAAATAAACGCAAGATCCGTTTATCGTCTCTTGCTTGCGTGGGTCTTTGGCCTGTGACGGGGACGTCGATATCCGTGGACTACCTGGCACTCAGATCTGTTCTGAAAAAATCGGACAGAGCTTCGTCGATCCGCGAGGAGATCTAGAAGCTTGAAGCGCCTATTTCGGCTAAAACGAGATATTTGCTCTTCTTAGGATTACCGGCGAAGGGTAATACTAAGGAACGGACACGGGTGATGAAGAATCTGATGAAGACCTCTCCTCTGTTGAAGCGCTCGACCACTCTTCACTGCAGCAGGGCTTCGCCAACTCTCCAAAAAAATCCAGATCCTCAAAAATGAGGCCTAAGGTTGCTATTTATAGGCAATGGGGGCACCTAGGGTGCCTAGACACCCCTGGGGTGTCTAGGAAAAGCCTAGACACCCCTGGGGTGTCTCAGAAAATCCGAGACACCCCTAGGGTGTCTCGGAAATTCCGAGACACCGCAATTTCCGAGACACCCCTGGGGTGTCTCGGAATTTCTGAGACACCCCTGGGGGTGTTTTGGAATTCCTGAGACATTCCGTTGAGGTGCATTCGTCCGCTTCCGCTGTAAATTCTTCGTCCGAACTCGGATTTGAGTGATTCCAAGTGCGTTGGAAGCTTGACGAAGAGTTCTATCTGCTCTAATGGTTGGATTATCTGTAGAATGAACGAGACACGGAGGGCGTTGTTCTTTTTGCAACATCGCGGGGCTCTCGATTAGCCCGTGCCTTTGTTATCCCGAAATCCTATCAGCTCACGTAGTTCGTCGATTCACTTCAATCGTTCATCGACGTCAATCGAACTCCTGTGGATCGGATAGTGACGTTCATCGTTGCTCTTTAACACTGAACCGTTCGTGGAGACCTATAGGCAATTTTCGATGCCTACAGATACCCCCTCCAAAGCGTTCCGGACTCGTTTCTTTTATAGAAGAGGCTGGAATACTTTGGATGTGATTGGTCTAGCCTTCAGTCAGCGTAAGGACCTGTAGTTAGCTTCAACTCTCGATTTTCGGTCTATTCGATGCTTTGACGAATAGCCGAAGTTCTTCCGGCGCTGCGTTTATCGCTTGTCCGTCGTCGGAGTCTCGAGTCTGCAGCTGATGAATTGAGTTTGGCTCGTGTCATTGAGTTGACTTTGAACTACCTCCGTCACATTGTGTTGACTTAGGGTTTCGGATCACAGTATGTTGACTCTGGTTGCAACGCGTTGACTGGCGTTGACCTAGGGTTACGCGTTGACCGGCGTTGACCCTAGGGTTTCGAATCGTCAAACGTTGACTTTGGTCGCAACGCGTTGACTGGCGTTGACCTAGGGTTACGCGTTGACCGGCGTTGACCCTAGGGTTTCGAATCGCCATTAACACAGTTTATACTCGTACGTTTGCTGGAGTATACACAGTTTAAGCTCTTAAGGTATTAGAACACGGCGGTCCCAAGTTTCGGGGTTGCAGGACCAACTGTTAAAGCTGATTCATCTGCATGTGTGGATTTTGTCCTGAATTTGTTGGGTGCTCAAGTCACGAGACCAACTAGGGGAGTTGATGCGTCAATGACTCGCAGTTATAGAATTTTTGGCAAATCCTCAGCCATCAACGGATTTGAT
>NC_033801.1:64655476-64655985 GCF_001876935.1 Asparagus officinalis | reverse complement strand
CGGCGCTGCGTTTATCGCTTGGCCGTCGTCGGAGTCTCGAGTCTGCAGCTGATGAATTGAGTTTGGCTCGTGTCATTGAGTTGACTTTGAACTACCTCCGTCACATTGTGTTGACTTAGGGTTTCGGATCATAGTATGTTGACTCTGGTTGCAACGCGTTGACTGGCATTGACCTAGGGTTACGCGTTGACCGGCGTCGACCCTAGGGTTTCGAATCGTTAAACGTTGACTTTGGTCACAACACGTTGATTGGCGTTGACCTAGGGTTACGCGTTGACCGACGTTGACCCTAGGGTTTCGAATCGTCAAACGTTGACTTTGGTCGCGACGCGTTGACTGGCGTTGACCTAGGGTTACGCGTTGATCGGCGTTGACCCTAGGGTTTTGGATCGTCAAACGTTGACTTTGATCGCAACGCGTTGACTGGCGTTGACCTAGGGTTACGTGTTGACCGGCGTTGACCTTAGGGTTTTGAATCGTCAAACGTTGACTTTGGTTGCAACGCGTTG
>NC_033801.1:64601702-64654476 GCF_001876935.1 Asparagus officinalis | reverse complement strand
ACACATGCAAAGATCCCACACAAACATGGACTAATAAATAGGATCTGTGTGTTGTTTGAAAGAGATTATAATCAGTTATTTCTATTGTGTAAAAGTCTTATAAAAAGACTAACTTTTTGTTGAGTTTATTGTAACATCTGAAGTTGTAATAGATTCAATCACAATGAAGAAAATAATTTCTGACACAAACAATCATTGAAGCATCTTGATTTATTTCATCTCCAATTAGCCTTGTATCAACTTCAATTACCTTGTATTGCCTTGTCTCTTGAGTATCTCTTTGAATATCATTATTGATTTTGCTCTGATACTGCAAAACATATGTTAGCACAAAATACACACAATATATAATATTTGTTATCATCAAAACAAACATATACTGGGGTCAAGATATCCAACATGAGTATCAAACCCTCGAGCATGGATAAGAGGCACTCCCCAATGCATGGCATCAGGTATTTCAAAAATTAAATTTCTGTGGATGCTCCTCAACAAATCAAACTTTTGGACTACTACTCACACGCAACTTACTAATTAGACTAGAACCTCTTGGATAGAAATATAACTTTATTGATCATTCATGAGTACATGAGCATTGTTAGACCCTAGAGGGGGGTGATTAGGGTCTTATGCTAATCTAATCCCGATTAAGGCCAATTTAAAATTATATTGATTAATTTGTTCTTGCTAGAATTATATGATATGGATATGAACAAGAATGATATGATTAAGCACAAATAAAATATACGCTAAGCAAAACACAAACACACAATATGTTTACGAGGTTCGGTCACCACGACCTACGTCCCCGCTCCTCACCTCGAGGAGATCTACACTATCACAATCCGGTTTGGAAGCCGGAACTTCTACACACTCGGTTTACAAGTTTACCGAAAACTCTCACACAATAAACACTATGCAATCACACTTTACACACTAAGTGTAGGAACTTAGCACGTGTCCTCCTCCTCAAGTGCTCGGATACAACCTCTCCCTAGGTTCGTCAACCGACGCCACTCCCGTGTCCTCCTCCTCAAGTGCTCGGATACAACCTCTCCCTAGGTTCGTCAACCGACGCCACTCCTATTGAATTCGACCCCATCTCACGCCTCACACTTCTCTCAGTGTACAAGTGTATTACAAGTGATACTCACAATAATGGTTAAATACAATGATTTGTTCTCGATAATAAATGAGAACACAATGAAGCTCACTCTCACTAAATCACACACCACTACCCATAATGTATAGTATGGAAATATTAAAAGCTCAATACAGTGTGTGTTATCAATGAATAGAAAATAGACAACTCAATTTAAATATAGCTAAGTTATAAAAATAAATCAATAAGCTATATAAGAAAAGAGTTTAGAAAACTTCTCAATAAACAAGAAGAACAGTGGATGATGATGAGGATATGATCCTCAGTTGGAATTGAAAGCCTCTTCTTGTTGTAGAAAACTTCTTTTGAAACAGACTAACGAAATCAGCTTAAACATCACTTAAACACCTCTTAATCTTTTGTTAAAAAACTCACTGTAAAACAAACTCTTGGTATTTGAAAGAGGAGAGCAATGGGGTATTTATACCCACTCAAGACATCAGCCAAAACAGCCTTGAAAAGACCAAAATAGCCCCAGAGAATCAAAACACAATATAGCCGTTGGAAAAACAATCATCAGTTCGGCGGTCGACCGTGAGAAAATGGCGGTCGACCATGAAGGTCTCTGGATTGAGCCACGGTTGACCGTCACGGTCGACCGCGATCCAATAGAAGGCATATTATGAAAATTAACTACTAGCGGTCGACCGCAAACTGATACATGTCAAAATACAGGTTTTGGGCTGATTTCAAAAATACGTTAAAAATATCAAAACAGGTTTTGGGCTGATTTCAAAAATACGTTAAAAATATCAAATCAATTCCAAAAATAGTAAAACTTTAGGAAAAGTTTCTAAATGATAACAAATCAATTCCAAAAATAGTAAAACTTTAGGAAAAGTTTCTAAATGATAAAATAAACATGTTTGAAAAGAAATTTTTGGAAATGAAACTTTTGTTTGTGAAAAATCACTGTTTTTGAAAAGTGTTCATAAAACCTATTTTTTGCGAACATGAAATTTGAAATATAACTTGTAAACTCATGTATATATACCATGCATACATTATATATATATTATGAAATATGAAAGAGCTGTAAACATGAAATAAAAGCTATTGTAACAAAGTTTGATAAAAGATCATTTGTATGATATAAAAAGTCAAACTTGTGTTGTGTTTACATATTGAGCTTAAATATAATCATACGATATATGTAAGCAAACTAATCTTATACCTAGGTGAATGCACACACATGAACTTGAATCTTTAACTCTTGATTGCCGTGTGTTGAAATCCTGTAAAGAGAAAAAACAAACCACAAAAACTAAAAGATATATTAGCTATAAATTGTTTGACAAATCATCATCAAAACCATAGGGCCAATAATCTCGCCCTTTTTGATGATGATAAACAATTTATTTAATGATATGAAATTCATATGAATAAACCAAATAGATCATGAATAAACCACATACGAATGAACCACATAACTAAACAACATTACATGTAGTTTTTCCATTCACATGAAAAACCAATAAATTAAACCAATAATATGTAGTTTTTCTCACCATTCGACAACAGGAAATAAAATAGGAGCAATGCTCCCCTACATTCATGCACAGATTGAATAATCAATACTCCCCCTGTCAATTTGCATAAATGACATAACAAATAACAAGAAGAATATATATATATATATGGGAGCTATACATCCATAACCATCCATAAACATCATAAACATCCATAAACATCCACAAATATATTAATAAGCTACTTAAAACCATAAACATAAAAACTAAATTTTTTAACACAAATAGCATCCTTAACAGCTTGTTTTCACAAAACATTGTTCAGAGGATCTAAAAACCATAAAAAGATAGTCATAAGCTATCATAACTACAATAAACAGAAATAGTTCCATAAGGCACAAAGTTTTTAACCACAAATCATAAAGTTATTACAACTTCAAAATAAAAAACAAATATCCAGTTTAAGTTCCACAAAACATAAATCCATAGCGTCAAATATCAATCACCACCGTCATCAGATTCGGATGCTGAGCCAGATCCCGAATCAGAAGCAGATCCTTCTTCAGAGCCCTCTTCAGAACCAGTGTCAGAGCTGGAAGATGGATCCGGAATCCCAAGAGACTGACACTGATAGCTAAGAAGAGTCCTAACATCCTTCTGAATACTTGAGACCTGAGTCTCAAGATGATCCAGTCGGTCAAAAACCTTAGAAGCTGAGATAGTGGAAGCTCTAGACCGAGAACGGGAAGATGATGGTTTTGTAGGATCAGATAAGGAGTCTGAAATTTGCATTCGAGAGAGAGAGACTCTATCAAAATATTCCTTACTAGGATCAACTTTGGGAGGAGTCTGAAATTTGCATTCGAGAGAGAGAGACTCTATCAAAATATTCCTTACTAGGATCAACTTTGGGCTCATGAGATAGATCAACACCGAAGTGTTGTAGAATAAGAGTGATGAAGCAACCAAAGGGTAGAAACTTGAAATGCTTACATGCCATGTTTTTGAGAAAAATGTTTGCCCAATTTACTTTTATTTTGGCAAAAATAGCATATACGGCATTGACTTTGTCAGGAGCAAAGTGATCAAAGCTACCGGTCTTGGGAATGAGGTTCTGAGCAACAATACGTGCGATGATTTTGGCAGTGGGATTAAGTGATTTGTTGTTCATAGGATAGGAGTAACCGGGCTTAAACATAATATCGTTCACATCCTGATCAGTGTGTTCAATAGACATAAGCTCAACGTCACTTGACGGGATCTTAAGGATTCCGGTAAGCTCGTCAGCAGAAAAAGATATTGAAATATTCTTAACAGATGTATTGATGGTTTGGAGACCATCAGCTGAAGATGAAACAGATAGGTTTGCATAAAATAGATAAACAAGAAATGGATAATAAGGAACTTTATGTTCCACGTCTAACAAATCATGCAAACCAACAACAGATAGAATTTCATGAATATTGTAGATAGCTAATTCCTCATATTTGATATATCTACTAGGTAGAATTTCCAACTTACAAAGTTCCTTATATTTCTTAACTAGGGGTTTGAACAGTAGAAAATCCTCATAGTTAGAGGCAATAGATGATGAGGAACCAGTATCTTGCTTAGATTTCTTCCTAGGAGGCATTGTATCAAAATAAAATCAACAGTAGGGTTTGGCAGATAAGGTTTAAACAGAAATTGAGAAAGAAACCCTAGATAATGAAACCCTAGAACAGAAACAAGAACAAGATTGGTGAAGGAAGATTACCCAACAAATTTCAAGAGGAATCGATGAAGGAGAGAGCCGCAGTCGAACGACGAGAGAGCGACGGGCGACCGTGGGGAAGAACTGAGAATTTGGGGAAAATTTTCGAAATGAGGGAAATTCAAAGGGTCGGGTCTATTGAGATGAAGAAGGAACGGCTAGGATCAATTCATAAATAAGATCAAAGGTGGTGAGTGATTCGGGCTTAGAAAAGTAACCAAATAAAAACCGAAACCCGATAACAGAAACAGTAAAATTCCCTCGCGGTCGACCGTGGCAGTCGGCCGTGAAAATCACAGAGCCTCAGTTCTGAGGCAGAAACTATGACGGTCGACCGTGAGAAAAATATCAACAAAAATATTATAAAATCTGGATTTTGTGAAAATTTTCATTTTGGACCTTAATAAAAATTTGTTTTATGAGATATTATAAATATATAAAACTTATTAGCTAGTAATATAAGAAAATATTTTATGTTAACTTAATAAAAATAGAATCAACATCAAAACTCAAAAACAACTATAAAACAAAAAACAAAACAATAGTTATGAAATAAAACTCATTTTGGTACCCAAATCATTTTGGTACTATTAAAATTTGGGACATGACCCCTATCATGTAAATCTAAGGCCCTAGGGTTATGAACCCGCTTGAGTGTATTTTGTGCATCAATACGGTCAAAACAAAAATCGTAAACATGACCCATGCGATTGCAATTTGTGCAATGTAGGGGTTTGAATGGTTTGCGTTGACCGAAATGATGTGCACGTGGTTCATTTGCAAAAATAGATTTTTCTTTGTAATTATTTTGCAAACGAGAATTTCTTTTTAAATCAAAACAAAACATGGCCAAATAACCAAAACGACCATAATAATCACATTTGTACACATTAGCATGTTTATGATTTACACTATATGTGTGTACATGTGTATGTGATGAAGAAGCTTGATGGGATGCACAATCATGAATAGGCTTGTTAATCTTTTGTGCATTATGACAAAATTGGGCTAAATGGCCTTTAAGACCGCAAATAGAACATTTGTGAATTTTGTCATACATGTGTGCATAGTGAATAGGTTTCTTAGAAGAATTAATATTGAACTTTACACACAAGTCCATAAGCTTTTTGTTATTAGCAATACAATTATTTAGTGTTGAATCTAAGGTAGATATGCGTTTTCTCATTTGATTCAACTCATCATTGTGCATACAAACATTGCTACTAGAAGTAGGATAAACATGATTGGTTTTTTAAGATTTTAATTTATCTACTTCTAACATGGCATCACATTTTTCATGAAGCAAACTAGCATTTTCTAATCTCTAATTTTTATTGCATTCTTTAAGAATTATATTTTCATTTGCAATGAAATTAAACTTAGTGACTAGTGTTTCATGAGTGGATTTTATATTCACATACTTACTTTTTACATCAATATAGCAATTGTGTAATTTTTCAAACTCAAGAGCAAGCTCATCAAAAGTAATAACATCATCGTTGTCAAGCTCGCATACCTCACTAGGGTTATCACCTAGTGGTAGTGTACATGGAGATGAGGCTTTTTTAGAACTCAAAGCGGGATTTTCCAACGCTTGTTGAATAGCCTCCAAGTCCCCTTGATGTGCTTCAATGAATTTCCATAAGATGTAAGCACTATCAAAATGAGCAAATTTGTTAGAAAAAGATGAGTGAAAGGTACTGAGCAAATATTCTAACAAAAGTTTGTTCATATTAAACATTCTTTTATCATCTTTATTCCACTTGGATTTTTTCGAAGTGAGAATAATATAAGCATCCTCAATAATTTCCCATAAATCGAATTGTTTAGATTGAATAAAAAGTTTGAATCTAACACGCCATTAAGCATAGGGAAAAATATCCAAATGAGGAGCAACATTAATAGCATAACCTAAACTAGATGCATCATGCATATCCATAATGATTATATGCAAGAAACAAAATGTAATCAAAACTAGATTAGCACACAAAAAAATGATAACTTGGATCTTTAACTCAAAGTGATTAGTCCTTAAATCAAAGAACACCAAGCTCTGATACCAATTGTTAGACCCTAGAGGGGGGGTGATTAGGGTCCTATGCTAATCTAATCTTGATTAAGGCCAATTTAAAATTATATTGATTAATTTATTCTTGCTAGAATTATATGATATGGATATGAACAAGAATGATATTATTAAGCACAAATAAAATATACGCTAAGCAAAACACAAACACACAATATGTTTACGAGTTTCGGTCACCACGACCTACGTCCCCGCTCCTCACCTCGAGGAGATCTCCACTATCACAATCCGGTTTGAAAGCCAGAACTTCTACACACTCGGTTTACAAATTTACCAAAAACTCTCACACAACAAACACTATACAATCACACTTTACACACTAAGTGTAGGAACATAGCCCGTGTCCTCCTCCTCAAGTGCTCGGATATAATCTCTCCCTATGTTCGTCAACCGACACCACTCCTATTGGATTCGACCCCGTCTCACGCCTCACACTTCTCTTGGTGTACAAGTGTATTACAAGTGATACTCACAATAATGGTTAAATACAATGATTTGTTCTCGATAACAAATGAGAACACAATGAAGCCCACTCTCACTAAATCACACACCACTATCTACAATGTATAGTATGGAAATATTAAAAGCTCAATACAGTGTGTGATATCAGTGAATAGAAAATATACAACTCAATTTAAATATAGCTAAGTTATGAAAATGAATCAATAAGCTATATAAGAAAAGAGTTTAGAAAACTTCTCAATAAACAAGAAGAACAGTGGATGATGATGAGGATATGATCCTCAGTTGGAATTGAAAGCCTCTTCTTGTTGTAGAAAACTTCTTTTGAAACAGACTAACGAAATCAGCTTAAACAGCACTTAAACACCTCTTAATCTTTTGTTAAAAAACTCATTGTAAAACAAACTCTTGGTATTTGAAAAAGGAGAGTAATGGGGTATTTACACTCAAGACATCAGCCAAAACAGCCTTGAAAAGACCAAAATACCCCCAGAGAATCAAAACACAATATAGCCGTTGGAAAAACAATCATCAGTTAGGCGGTCGACTGTGAGAAAATGGCGGTCGGCCGCGAAGCACAAAAGACTGGCGGTCGACAGTGAGAAAATGGCGGTCGACCGTGAAGGTCTCTGGATTGAGCCACGGTTGACCGTCACGGTCGACTGTGATCCAATAGAAGGCATATTATGAAAATTAACAACTAGCGGTCGACCGAAAACTGATACATGTCAAAATACAGGTTTTGGGCTGATTTCAAAAAGACATTAAAAATATCAAATCAATTCTAAAAATAGTAAAACTTTGGGGAAAGTTTCTAAATGATAAAATAAACATGTTTGAAAATGAATTTTTGGAAATGCAATTTTTGTTTGTGAAAACTCACTATTTTTGAAAAGTGTTCATAAAACCTGTTTTTCGCGAACATGAAAATTGAAATATGACTTGTAAACTCGTGTATATATACCATGCATACATTATATATATATTATGAAATATGAAAGAGCTGTAAACATGAAATAAAAGCTATTATAACAAAGTTTGATAAAAGATCATTTGTATGATATAAAAAGTCAAACTTGTGTTGTGTTTACATATTGAGCTTAAATATAATCATACGATATATGTAAGCAAACTAATCTTATACCTAGGTGAATGCACACACATAAACTTGAATCTTTAACTCTTGATTGCCGTGTGTTGAAATCCTATAAAGAGAAAAAAACAAACCACAAAAACTAGAAGATATATTAGCTATAAATTGTTTGACAAATCATCATCAAAACCATAGGGCCAACAAGCATTTTACTTCATAGATAACAAAATGGCAAATATAAAAAGTTTAATTACTAGGTAGGGAATATGGACGTGCACGTACTACCAAATATTGATAGATAAATAACAAAATATAAAATATAGCAATAACATTATACATTATATCCTAACTCTTAGAAGTAATTATATGTTGGTTTCATAATTACCTTAATGATAGAAATACTCTTATATTATACGTATTTTACAATTTTGAAAATAAAGATATAATTACCAAAATATCAAAAAGATATTTAAAAGGCTTCAGACTATTTGCCTCCTAAATTATCTTGTCTTATACCTGAATCATTTTTAGTTTCTGCATGCGTCCTAAACTATTGAATTTGTTCTCTGCTTTACCTCATGAATTATATTTTTGTGACACCTTGCCCCCAAAACTTTCATCCATGCTTACCCACTAAACTACTAAATTAGTACTTAGTTGCCACGTCTTTTTTACTACTTTATCGAGGATTTAAATAGTTTTATGAGAGAAAAGTGATAGTTTAGAAGTAAGACAGGACTCATAATACTTTTGTGGGCAATAAAGCAACAAAATAATAATACTGGGGACACATAGGAATTAAAATAGTTTAGAGGATAAAAAAGACAAAATACTATTTTAGGGGTGAACATGGACGAAGGTTATTTAAAATTTCATTACTATTTAGTTCAAATCAAATTATAGCATAGTATTTTCTTAGTCTAATTTTAAATGGGTTTGTTTAGATATATACCCTCCAAATTAATGGTGATTTAAATTTGACCTTCAATTTGTGTCATTTCCCTCAAATTTATCCTCAAACTTAATTGTTGTTAAAACCATAACATCTTTATGGTTAGATTACTCATATATCCATGATTTAATTATAAAGAAAATAGCAAAAAAATAATCAATTATAATTCTTAAATGTGAGTCATTAAACTTTAAAACCCAAATCTAAAAGAAAATAAAAGTTATGAAAACATACGTTAAAAGTTATGAGGTCAAATAGAATTAAAAAAAAAAAAATACAAACTATATATGTGTAGGTCAAAGTTGGCTTGGAAAAGTGGGTTAAACAACTTTGGGGTTGCGAAAGTCGACTTTGCTTATGGCAGTCATCTTTGGGCCCTGAATCCAAAAGGTTGAATTCTATATAATTGTCGAAGATGGCTTGGCTAATGTGAAACTGACTTTCCTTGTCAAAATCAACTTTGCAAGAATGAGAATCGATTTTGACAAGAAATTCCAGATTTTCTGGAATTTGATTCTTGAGTTTGTCAAAGCTAATATTTTTGCAACTATTTTTTTATGTATTGTTTTTGGTCCTAGAGGGTTATCCACACATTTTATTGGGGTTTAACGCAGAGTACAAGGTCTAAGGTTTATAGATTAAAATCTTAGATCAAGGGGTTAGATCCAAAAATTGATACATCAAAAATTGGTGATAAAAAACCAACAAAATTGAATGTGATACGTAGTTTTAATATGAAATAAATATCAGATATTGATAAAAAATAATTATAGTATCAACAATGTATTGAACTACAAACTCTCATAGATCCTTCAATTACCTAGAAATATCAAAATATGAAATATAAAAATATGTAGTGGGGCATAGAAATTGAAAAGATTAGATTAAAATTGTTGCACTTATGGTTGTGCAGGAAGGAGAGTAAGTAATAAAATGACGACGAAAGCAAGTGTTACTGCTTGAAGCCAACTCTACTAAAAAGTCTGCCAAAAAATTTGAAAATTGTTGAAAGATAGTGTTTTCTTCTCTCTTCCATAGCCGCCTTGCTGTAGGGGTTTCCCTAGGGCTATTCCTGAATTTTTAGGATTTTATTAGGTTTTTATCTTGTAATTTACCTATTTTATTGTTAATGTGTTGACAGCTTGTGACTTAAACCCAGTAAGGCTATTTTCATAAAACTCCCTATTAGAACCCTTATTTAAATATTTCTAGTCACTAATCTTTGTCAAAAATTCTAATTAAGAGAAATTCAAATAGGTTTTCCCCTAGAAACCACATTTAGAATAAAACTAGTTATAATGCATGTGCTTGTATGTTAACATACATGTTTTAAGTTTCAAAATTTTTATTGAATAGTAAAATTATGTGTTAATAAGTAAAACTGTATAGTAAGATTACTTAAAAAGAAATGTATGAACTAATTATTATTGTGTAGTTATTGTAATTGAAGGTTGTTCTTATAATGATTTCCTAGTGCTAATCTTTTTTTAAATAAGTCCCCCAAATCTACAATTTTTAAATAAGTCTGTCAAATCTATTAGTTCTCTTGAATATGCTCCTTAACTTAACTCTAAATTAAGTAAGCAACATTGATCTTTCTAGCCTTTCCTGATGTTCCCTAAATAGTTAACTTAATATCATCAACATATTGTGATAGTTACTTCTCATTATAATTATTTAATCAGATAAATTACGCTAAGCCTTTTTGACTTTTAGCCCGTATGAACTTTCAAATTCACACTAAAGCCCTAATAACTTTTTGTTTCGAAGAAACCCCCCTATAACTTTCTAAATTTTGCAAATAACCCCTATAAATTAGAACCAGGAAATGACATAAAAAGGCATTTTGAAAGTTATTAGGGGTTTGGTGTAATTTATATAAAAGATACTAGGGGCTTTCTACAAAAATTATTAAGAATTTAGCGTGATTTTGAAAGTTCATAAAGTCTATTTACTGCAAATTGCTAAAAGTCCAGGGGGTTTATTATAATTTACCTTATTTAATATTATAATTTTAATTACTATTAAAATAACTATAATATCTATATACTATAAAATGTTTATCTAATTTAATTTTTTTCAATTATATTCTTAAATAGTTTAGAACTATAAATACTCTATAAATTTTTATTATGCTATGATTAACAACTAATAGTACTATTATTAATATTAAATATTTTTTAAAATGTTAGTTTTCAATCATTATTAAATATAGATTATTAAGTATCATGTAATGACCTTTGAGAAAATATTCTAAAAATAATACTAAATTATTTATTTAATTTATATGATAATACTAAACAAATAGTGTAATTCATAATTTATGTGATATTATTAAAATAATTACACTTTTTATGATATTAAATATTTATTCTATTTATTTTATTGATCATTGAATTATAGTATAATTCTTAATAGTATTTAGTAATACATTATTTTATGTATACTATTATTTTAAATATTTTATTACAATTAATAAATAATTATAATAATAATAATTTAATTAGTTACTATTAATAATTGTGTATAATTATTTTATAATATTATTATTAAACAACTAATATTTATAATATTATTGATAATTAGGCGTATAATTAATAAGTAGTTATATTTATTTAATGAGAGATTAATTAGAGATAATGACATACTTAGAATTTATCAAAATTTAAGAGGACAAAAGAGGAAATTAAAAGTTTTAACACCACAATCCTCTTGTTATAGTAGTATAAATATAGATAGATATAGATATAGATTATTCTATAGAAACCACATTTGATTGTCAAGTTATACATAAACCATATTTAAAAAGTTTTTGCTGCAATCAATCACTGGGGTTCACTTTTCAATTAATTCTTTTGGGTAATTGACCCCACCAAATCTCGATTTAATGTTACACCCGTGAACTACCATTATGATATTCCGGTATCTTTGAGAATTTCTATTAGAAATTAAATAAATTAATTTATATTAGTTCTAAATTTATCATAAATAAGTAAAAAATTAAACTATGAGTTATTAATTAGATAATATTTTGAGGTGTTTTATGCAAATAGTTTTAGAGTTTGAGCTGGAAGCGTTTAATCTTGAAATGAGTTTTGTGCTAGTTTAGCTCAAGTTCGTGCCTTCAACACTAGTTACTGAGGACCTAAATCAAATTTATCTTATTTTTTTAGTTCATAGAAAATTGTGATGAATTATTGAATTAAATTCAATAATCTTTTATATATTACTAGTATGTCACACGTGTAATGCACGTGGCATACTTGGCACGTGTATTGCACGTGGCATACTTGGTTTAAGGAACTATTAGTAAATAATATATTCTATATTCTTGATTCTTAAATATGTATTTATGATATAATATTTACCTATGGTATATTGATTCTCAATATATCATGCATGAAAGTTATAAAGGCCACTAAAATAAAAAGCTAATATTAAATGTCTAGTATCTTGTTAGAATAGCAAAAATTATTATAAGATGCAAAATTACAAAAGCTATAATAGCAAGATGAAATCATGATTGATATAAAGATATTATTTGAATAACTTTCATCACCGTAATCAAGATAAGGTGAGGTACACTTGAAAACATTCTTAAGGGCAAAACCCCCCTAATCAAGTTAAGGTGAGGGACTTCATCATCATTTTCTTAGCCCACAAATCACTAATTCCTCACTACACAAACCCAAGCCTTTTAAAACTTAAGGGTCAATATCAATTTACTTCCTTATTCAGTCTACCAGCAACTAGGTGTAGGTGTAATGAAACCAACCAAATACACCTTGCAGTTAGGTGATAGATCTGTCAAAGTCCCCATTGGTGAGATAGAGGATGTTCTAATTATGGTTGGGGTTTTTATATTTCTAGTGGATTTCGTAGTCTTGGAAACACATCCCGTTTTCAATTCGAAAAGACATATACTTGTTATCTTGGGAAGACTATTCTTAGCCACTTCTAATGCTCTCATCAACTGCAGAACTAGTCAAATAAAGCTATCCTTTGGGAATTTGACTGCTGATCTCGACATTTTTAATCCAGGGAAGCAACCAAATAATCAACCTCTAGAAATAAATTATATTTAGGAAAGACCAATAGAAGGAGAAGAGAATGAGTCAAATCTTAGTTTTGAGGAAATCTTTGGTGAGGAGCTGAAATATTAGAAAAATCAGATCAAATCTTTCAGAATGAGGAACTGTGTTAAATACATGCTTCTTTAACTCAACCTTTGAAGAACTCTTTGTTGATGAACTTAGATTCTTGGAAAATAAGCAACAACCAATTTTCACACCTCAACCATGAATCTTGGGATTGAGGATATATTTAAAGATGAATTGGTTAGTAAATGACAAACCTTCATAAATAAAGAATCTAAATTTAGTCAGAAATTCAAAATGCATGACAGCAGTGATACCTACCTTCAATTGCTACAAAAATTATTGAAATCTTTAGAGAATGTAGAATTTAAGCACATCATTGATTATATCATTTTAGATTTTCTTAAAATCTGGGGTAGAATTTTCAGTAATAAGGTAGGATTTGATATAGAGTATGAGCTTTTCAAGTTAAATCTTTTATTCTACATTTTGTGTTTTGTCTCATAATAATAAAAAGAATTTATTCTTCTCTCATTTGAGAGTTTCTTATCCTTCTATAGCGAAGAAAATAAAAAAAAAGAAAAAATATATACGAAAAAAGAAAAGAAAAAAAGAAATGAAAAAAAATTCTATAAAAAAAAAGAATAAAATTTTGATTTCAACATCCTCATACTAAAGGTAATTGCAAATTTTTATCATCATTGTTCTAGGTCGACCGAATAAATATAAGTGGTTTATTTCTTATCTGCTTTACTTTGTGCATCATAGAATTTGCATTGAGGATAATACAAAAATTTAGGTGTGGGGGTGGGGATTAGTTATTTTTCTCTTTATTTCACTTTTTTTTTCCTTTTCTCTTATTTCTATGTTATAATTTTTTTCTCCTTTCAAAAAAAACCATAACACTTGTTAAATTAATAGAGTTAATTAATAATTGATCTATTTGATAAATTTTAAAATTTTCTAATCCTTAGTTAGTTTTGTACTCAACTTCACCTTTTATAATAATTCTAAATAAATTTTTTAAGAAATAATTTTCAAAGTAATATACTTTACTTAAGCCTTAACTTAGACTTTTAATTAAATTAATAAAATTTTTGCATGCTTAACTTAGAGTTGAAAATAATTTTTTTAAGTTGTCTTGATCTAAATATTTTTTAAGATATATGTACATATACACATATATATATTTAAAATTTTAACTTTACAAAAGAAGAGTGCGAAAATTTGGTACAAAAAAAATTCTCTTGAAATTCAAGGTGATTCTACCTTATAAAGCCTAAGTTGACCGAGTAATTAATCTCAGAGAGTATTTTCATACTTAATGACCTAAGCCTATTTGGGTTAGAATCCATTGGCCCAAAACTCATTAAATGATCACTTAGAAAGCCCGATAAAGTAGAAAAATAATCACCAAGGAATAAAGAGTGAAAAAACATACTAACAATGTTTACACACACACACACACACACACACACACACACACACACACACATAGTTATATTTGTATATATGTTCTTGAAAAATAATTTTGATTAAGAGACTTAAAAATTATTTAAAAAAAAGAATTATCATGTTCTTTTCAAAACTTTCAAATTAAATTTCTAAGTTAGACTTGGTTTTGTATTGCTATAATGAAAAGATTTTCTAGGAGATTTACCTTAGAGTTATATATAAAAATGTTTTCTTGAGTAATAACTACCTTCAATTAGAATATCTAAATATATCAAGTAAATTAATTATTTACTAACTTTTTTAAATTAGCAAGTTGACTAAATTTTGTGGGTATATTCACTGCAAACCCTCACGAGACTACAACTCATCCTCTAGGGTAACCTAGGAATTTAAAGGCATGTTGTATGTGCTAAATAAAACTGCTGCGAAAGTGAGTTAGGATTTTTTCTCTTTTAATTTCTTTCTTTGCTAGAGGACTAGCAAAAGTTTAGGTGTGTGGGTATTTGATAATCATATTTTATTATATTTTTATACCCTCATTATCTATTTTACATGAATAAATATACTACTAATAATTATTTTTATCTTAATTTACATATTAATGAAGAAATAATGAATAAAAGCCCAAAAGACTCTAACTTTCTCATTTTGTAACATTTTATTGAAGTCCAGGATCAAGCCAAAAAACTGAAGAAAATAAAAATTTAATATGAAAAGAAATCATATTCAAGATGGTTGGCCGCAAAGAAACAATGATATCTCCTTATCCGAAAGGCGGAATTTAACATATAATATATAAAAAATCATCTATCTCGACGAGACAAAGTCATCTGTCAAATTAATTTTTTGATATAAGTATCGATACTGATATCGATACCGGTATCGATAGGGATATCGATACCAACATCTATAGGGGTATCAATACCAGTATTGATACCAAATGTGCAGTTACGATTTAAAGGCTAAAGTTAATTAACTTTTGGCTAAAATTAATTAACTTTTCTTCTCTTTTTTGATTATGAAGATGAAGGTGAGATGAAGATGAAGATCAAGATGAAGGTTTGCTATCACCTTGAGGCTAGAAGCCTCTTGGGATGTAATTTTTTCTCTTTGTTAATAAATTTATCTTTTACTTTTTTTTCTTATTTAAATAGCCAAGAGGCTAGAACGCTCTTGTCTTAGATTTATTTTCATACTTGATAAAGTAGATTTACTTTCATGTCTTTATTTTTTTGCTTTAAATTCTTGTATTTTATTTTTGTTTATTTTTCCTTTATTTGATTCACCTTGAGTCTAGAACCCTCTAGGAAATTGCCCTTTTTTAAAAATATTTAAGTAATACTTGTGGGAACTTTAGAAATTGCATAAAACTAGCTAGTAGATTCAAATCTAAATTCCTCGTATCTCTAATTGAATCCTACATCTTTTACTTTCTTTATTTTCCTCTTTATTCTTGATTTTTCTCTCATTTGTTTCTTGATTGTATTTCCTTCATCTTTCTTTCTTCCCTTTTGTTAGCTTTGTTTACATTTACACTTTAACACATCCACTCTTTATCTCTCCACTCTCAATATTGTTTTGTTTTTATTTACATACAGTCACTCTCACTATCTCAATATCTTTACAATCACATTCATCACTCCTAACTATTACACACAACATAAAAACCGATCTTGATTTCTTCCTCGTGTGATCTATAACTTTTTATACTATAACTTGATGGTTGTGCACTTACAACTTTAGATGTATACTTTTATGCCCCGTCACTTAGTTCATGGGAATTGTATAAGTCATTTTTTTAATCCAATAGAAAGTCTTAATCAAGAGACAAATTAACCATGATTTCATATAAGAAGTCAATTTTTTTTGCAATTCAATCAATTATAGGTTTGAGTATTTTGATTTACTAAATGAATAGAAGATAGATAGCCAATAATTTTATTAGTTAATATTTGTAGACTAAAGTTGATTGGAAGAAAAAACTCACTAGTGATTAATCAAAAAGAAAATAAACAAAGTTTGTTGACTCAACATAATTATTAACGAAAGAACGTAAAAGATGCTTAATAGAGGTGAGAAAATCAAAAGAGCAAGAAACATTAAATGTCATAACTATTAGATCCTAATGCCACTAAGAAAGAACCCTAGAGGGGGGTGAATATGGTTTATGCTAATCTAATCCGATTTATGCCAATTTAAAACTTTACTAACAAATATATCATAACACAAAATAAATGAACAATATATGTGCATGGATAATAAACCAAGGGCAATATGAACACAAACAAGATAGTAGGAATATAAACAATAAGCAATAGACAAAGGCGATATAAGATATGAACACAAAATAAGTGCGTCAATACAATCATAAATAAACGATATGATCACGGAGTTCGGTCCCCACGACCTACGTCTTAGCTACTCACCTCGAGGAGATCTCCACTATCATAACCGGGTTTTCTACGCTCACCCAAATAACATTTACACCTCACACTCGGTTTTCTAGCTAACCGAAAACCGTACAATCTCACATTCTTGCAATCATACTTTACATCCTCTCAAGTGTTGGTCTCTAGCCCGTGTCTCCCTCAAGTGTTCGGAATTACCACCTCTTACTAGGCTTTACTACCGACCCCACTCCTCTTGGAACCGACCCCATCTCTCACCAACCACTTCTCTCGGTGTATAAGTGTAATACAATGTGCAACTCATAATTAGGCTCATAAATATAAATTTGTTCTCTATAATAGATGAGAATACAATTAAGCTCACTCTCAATGTCACAAACCCACAACCCCAAATTATACTATGAATGCAAATACAATAAGCTCAATAGGTTGTGTGTGAACAAAGAGTATCAATGAAACAATTAAACTCAATATTGAAATCTAGCTTATGCAAATTAGAATCAAAATAATAAATAGCTAGAATTAAGTTTAAAAAAACTTCTCTATAGACCAAGAGAGAGAGAGAGAGAGAGAGAGAGAGAGAGAGAGAGAGAGAGAGAGAGAGAGAGAGAGAAGAGTTGAATGCTCAAACACCAATGGATGATCTTCCTCAAGCTCTTGTGAAATTGTCTCCACAAAACAAACTCTCAAATGCTTAAAAGCTCTTTAAACAAACTTAAACCAAAACTCAACCCCTTGTTAAAACACTCTTAAACTAGTTTAATTCTCTTGAGTTGATAAAACTGAGGATATGTGGGGGTATTTATAGGAACCCCAATGCTAAGAGAAAACAAGGCAAAAAGACTAAAAAACCAAAACTGGAACAGGATGGAAAAAACTAGCTGTTACAGCATTAGTCGACTGATGAGCTGACCGTTAGAGGTATTTTCCAGCTCATCAGTCGACTGACGACCTTATCAGTCGATCAAAATAAAACAAAAACTTTTTGTTATTCCAGGTGTTTTTTCAGTCGATACATCAGTCGACTGATGTCATCAGTCGACTTACCAATCGACTGATAACAGGTTATCAGCCTATTTTGAAACAGAAATCTGATTTTTAAACTCCTTTTAAAAATAACAAATAAAATCAGAAAAATGTAAAACTTTGGAAAATGATTGTAGACATGATAATAAACATGTTATACCATGTTTTCAAAAAGCACCTCCCAAATGAGAAATCTCTTCATTTTACAAAATAGTCCAAAACATGAAAATAAAAACATACTTGTTTTGACATTTTGACTACACCATATTTTGAAACTACATAAACTGATTTTATAGACTGAATAGAAGATGTATATTATGATTGTTAAGTCTATAAACTAGAATACACTATTTCCACATATAATCATGAAAAATATATATATGTATATGTGTTGTTCATTTTCATGTATATGTGGCAAAACACATTGTTTATCAAAACCAAACATGGTAACTATAAAACATGTATGTATGTATATAAATAAGTATTTGTTTCATATTTAAACTAGAAAACCATAAAACTAAAACTTGTTTATATATATATATATATATATAACTATATATATATATAAAGAAACCAATAAAATGTGTGTGTATATAATTGAGCTTAAAGTACCAACTAGGGCTGAGCATGGTTCGGTCCAAACCAAAAAAACCAACCGAACCGACCCGAACCGACCCAAAAAATCGGTTTTATGAGTAGGGCGGGTCGGGTCGGTTTGAAAACTTTTCATCCCGAACCGACCCGAACCGACCTAATAAAGTGCAATACTACCCATTCTGATCTCAAACCCTACCCGACCCATCACCAAAGAGTCAAAGACTCAAACTCTAAACTCATTTTCTGGATCATTATGGGTTAAAAACAATATCATTATATCAGTGTTTAATGCTTTATAATCTCCTACTTTGTTGATATTTTTTTCTTTAACACAGTTTGTTGTTTGATAAGAAGTTTGATAAAGTTAGAACCGAACAAACCGAACCGAACCGTACCGAACCGACTTGCAACAGTTCGATTCGGTTTTGAATTATAGGCGGTTCGGTTCGGTTGTTCAAATTTTGGTAAAAACCGAACCGAACCGACCGTTGCACCCCCTAGTACCAACACACATAATATAAACCTAAACTAATTTACCCAAGCTTTGATCTTCAACGAAGTTCTTCTTGGTAAACTTGCGGATGAAGCTTGGAACTTGGATCTTCAACTTGAATTGCAAGGTTTCATACCACAATTCCGCCAACCTCCATTGGATATGATCGTGAATGCGCAATTCCATCCATCCTTTAACATATTGTTTGTCTATAATAAATAGATAAACACAAACACTAGACAAACAACATTAGTGGTAAATTGTTTGTTAAACATCATCAAAACAAAGAGGTCAACAGTAACCGGAAACTACAACGAAAATTCATAAATGCAGGTTACGCGACAACATCAACCCATGCACAAGACAAGTCTTATACACGAGTCAAGCCTGGTACTTTATATCACATAGTTTATCACAAAATATTTATAAACCTGTTGATGATAGAAGTTCAGAGCAACTATAAATATGTATATAATCGGTACTTACAATCCACAAGCTCACTGTATAAGCAATTTACTAAATAAAGCATATTGTCGACTGTATGTAACATAAAAAAGGAGGCTTTCCATATAATGTCTCTCAGCAATGAGCCATAACCAAAAGTTCGGCTATTATGTAGCTACGTCATATCTTAATTTTTTTTAAAAACAACAGGGTGAGCTAGGGCTCAGTGAGAATATTTCCCACTAGAGTTCCTAGATATCTAACAAAATAATAATAAGGATAATTCCCAGAAATAACTAAATTGTAAGTTTTGCACCAGAAATTCAAAACTAGCAAAATACGATCCAAATATCATAATATTGTCTTCTTCAAGAAAGAATGCAACAACTATATTTTCTTTCTTATGTGCAACTGAATATACTATGATATTTTCAAGAATCAACCCTTTTTAAATCAGGGTCAACATTAAGAAAGAAAAAGAACTACTAATTTGTACAAAACCAGAGGATTATTATTTTTTCAATTTCACAGTCAATTGTTAGAATCTTAATTCTCGATGAGTTATTCGTGAATGTAAAAGTCACCGTATAGGTCACACTAAGGCTACGAATTATAGCCCAGTAGCATGTGAATGCATAATGCATCACATAACAGATAATTCTCGAGAATCGAATGCACCTAACACTGACATAGGTTACTGGCCAATTACAGAGGGGCCAAAACTCAGAAGGGCCAATATAGAAGGGCTAATACAAATGGGCCAAATAAAGGTGCATTCACCATATGGCAGACAGAATCACTCCATAGTGGACTTTTTGAGGGTTTAAAAATATCGAGAATCACTTATCAAATGAGTAACACTTTGCGTATCAGAATTTATAGATATTTTCAAATGAAGTGGACAATGATAAAACTCCTCATCCCAGTTAAAACAGTTTATGGATTTCACTTTTTTTTATTTTTTATCAAATAGTAAATCACAGAAAATCTTTGAATCCATTAAACTGTTGAAACACGTTTAAAATATTTATTTTTTTCAAAAGCTTTCAAATTAAGCAATTCCCACAATTATTTGAAATCATATAAGAACCAAATTCACTTCCCATAGTTCATATAAAATCAAATTGATTTTTCATATTTTGTACGAAATCAACATCGTATTTATGGCTTAGGCCACAACAGAAGTAGATCAGATCACATTTTAACTTTATATACATGAAAATGATATATTGTTTATTTATTAATTATAAGATAAATCAAATATAATACTCATACAATTTCATATTATAAAATACTAGTGAGAAATGAACTCACCTCTAGTGGTCTCGACTTTCTCAAAATATTACTCCCATGGATATTAACCAGATCCTATAATATGAAGATATAAAGCTAATATTAATTCATGACAACACATATTATAGGTTAATCAATTCATAAGCTAGAGCTGATAAATTCAAATATAATCAATATCAATTAAAATCTATAAATAAGTTCCTTGTAAGCTTCTTTTCTAATCTTAACAATTTACCCAGCTTAATTTCTAATTAAGTCTGAATTTTCTCGGTCTGGTTGCAGTTCACTGAACAACTAGGTCCTCATGAATATTTACATTCCTTTTTATCTTTGGACCTATAAACTAAAAGTCTTTCAGGGGTCCCAAAGAAATTTAGTTATTTAATTAATTTCCCTTTTCACTCTCTCCTTTATCACTTCCTTCTTCCTTGTTACCCCTTTTCTCACTTTCGTTTCATTCATCATTTTTTTCTTTCCCATTTATCTCCTCTCTCTCTCTCTCTCCCTCGTCTCGCTCTCAATCCGGGTTTCCTCTCTCCCCCCTTCACCCTCTCGCCTCTCCCGCTCCGAAAGTGCCAGCAAAGGCACGTGCTCAACTCCATCAGTCGAGGCGGCCAGACGCCGAATGGGAGGCCACGCTTCGGCGAGTAGGGTCGTCGATGACCCCCCACCGATGGTCAAGTAAGTTCTCTCTCTCCTCTTTTATTATTAATTTTTTCCCTCAATTTCTCAGGACATCAAGTATTAATTTCTTAAACCCAAAGAAAAACAAGGAAGAAGAGAGTTTATACGTTAGATTTCCCCCCTTTGTCACTGCTTCCTCTCTTTCTCCTTCTTCTACATATTTATTTATTTATTTAACCCGAATTTCTCCACCCTTTCCTCCTTTTTTATACTACTATGAGGCGATGGAAACTTTACCGACACATGAGGCGGTGGAATCACCGACATAGGAACAATGTGATTTTTCAATTTTTTCCTTCTTTTTTTATTTGTTCGGGCTATTACACTCTCCCCACCTAATAAAAAGTTCCGACCTCAAAACTTAACATACCTTAATCTCCAAATAGCTCTGGATTTTCTCTCGCATAGAAGCTTCAGTTTCCCAAGTAGCTTCTTTTTCTGAATGGTTCTTCTATTGTACTATCGCATATTTGATGGTTCGACGCTTAAATACTTGTTCCTTAGAATCCACAACGCGCTCAGGTTTCTTCTCATAAGTCAAGTTAGGTTTGAGCTCCACTGGAGACAACTTAACAATCTCATTTGGATCTTGGATGAACTTCTGAAGCATCTATATGTGAAATACATTGTGTACTCCAGATAGGGATGATGGTAACGCTAATTTATATGCCACCGGACCAACCCTTTCTAGAATCTCAAAAGGACCAACGAATCTTGGGCTTAACTTCCCTTGGATTCCAAATCTTTTTACTCCTCGGGTGGGCAAAACCTTTAAGAAAACATGACCGCCCACCTAAAATTCTAATTCCCTTCTTTTTTATCAACATAACTTTTCTGACGACTTTGTACAGTGCGAAGACGTTCTCGAACTAATTAAATTTTATCAATTGCTTGCTGCACCAATTTTGGTTCGAGAAGTTTTCTTTCTCTAACATCCCAATGAATAGAAGACCTACACTTTCTTTCATAGAGAAGTTCATATAATATCATCTGAATACTAGCTTGGTAGCTGTTATTGTATGCAAACTCGACAAAAGGCAGATAATCTTCCCATGACCCTTTCATTTCTAGTACACAACATCTCAACATATCCTCTAGTGTTTGAATTGTTTGTTCTGATTGGCCATCTGTTTGTGGATGGTAAGCTAAGCTAAAATTTAGTTTAGTCTGCAAGGCTCTATGCACATTTTTCCAGTATTCTGATGTGAACCTAGGATCTCAGTCAGAAACTATTGATATTGGTACACCATGCAATCTCACTATCTCATTAATGTATATTTTAGTCAGCCTTTTTAATGAAAATTTCATATTGATAGGTAAAAAGTGTGCTGACTTTGTCAACCGGTCCACAATCACCCATATTGCATCATTCTTTCTCAAAGATTTCGAAAGGCCAGTGACAAAATCCATGGTGATTTTTTCCTATTTTCACATTGGTATGTCTAAGTTATGGACTAATCCAGCTGATCTTTGGTGCTCAGCCTTTACTTGCTAGCAAGTGAAACATTCTGCAACATATGTGGCAATTTCCTTCTTCATATTATTCCACCAATATATTTCCTTCAGGTCTTTATATATTTTTGTTGCCTCCTTACGAATCTTTTTCTTTATCTCTGGTATGTTAGGCACACAAACTCTAGTTCCAAATCTCAACGATCCATCTTTATGTATCATAAATTCTCTTTGAGTGCCTTCTTCCACATCCTTTTTTATCTTCAACAGTTGAGAATCATTCCGCTGGTTTGCTTTAATTTCATCTAGCAAAGAAGGTTGTATTACCATATTTGCTAATTTAACTCTAATTTGGTGGACTCTAATTTTAATTCCAGTACGATCCAAGTCTTCCAATATTTTTCTTTAAGAAGTAATTAGACAAACTAAATTGCATGAATTCTTACGGCTTAAGGCATCGGCAACAACATTTGCCTTGCTGGGTTGATAATCGATGGTCATATCATAACCTTTCAAGAGCTCCAACCATCTTCTTTGCCGTAAATTCAACTCCTTCTGGGTAAATATATATTTCAAACTCTTGTGGTCAGCATATATTTCACAATGTACTCTATATAAATAATGTCTCCAAATTTTGAGAGCAAATACTACTGCCGCTAACTCAAGATCATGAGTGAGATAGTTTTGTGCATAAGGCTTTAACTTCCTTGAAGCATATGCTATGACTCTCCCATTTTGCATTAGTACACATCTCAATCCTCTTCTAGAGGCATCACTATAGATAGCAAAGCCCATGACTCCATTAGGTAATGCAAGTATTGGAGCAAACACTAATCGACTTTTTAGCTCTTGAAAACTTTTCTCACATTCATCTGATCAGATAAATTTAACACCTTTCTGAGTAAGACGAGTTAGAGATGAAGCAATACGGGAGAATCCTTCCATAAATTTTCTATAGTAGCCACCCATACGAAGAAAGTTACGGGCCTCTGTCATATTAGTTGGTCTGTCCCATTTAACAATAGCTTTTATCTTTTCAGAGTCTACAAAAATCCCTTCCTTAGAGATTACATGCCCAAGAAATGCTACTTCCTCCAACCAGAATTCACATTTCTTAAGTTTAGCATACAATTGTTCTCTCTTTAATGTGTACAACACCTGTCTCAAGTGTTCTTCATGTTCTTCCTTGATTCTTGAGTATATCAAAATATCATCAATAAATATCATAACAAATTGATCCAAGAAAGGTTAAATACTATGTTCATAAGATCCATAAACGTTATAGGTGCATTCGTGAGTCCGAATGGTAAAACTAAAAATTCATAATGACCATAGCGGGTTCGAAATATAGTTTTTGGCACATCTTTTGGCTTAATTTTTAACTGATAATAACCCGAACGAAGATCAATTTTGGAAAATACTTAAGCTCCTTGCAGTTGATCAAATAAATCATTGATTCTTGGTAATGGATACTTGTTCCGAATGGTCACCTTATTCAATTCACGAAAGTCAATACATAGCCTCATACTACCATCCTTTTTCTTTACAAACAATACAGGCACACCCCACAGTGATGCACTAGGCCGAATCAAGCCTTTATCTAAAAGTTCTTGCAATTGTACCTTTAGCTCTCTCAATTCAACAAGTGACATTCGATAAGGAGCCTTAGAAATTGGACTTGTACCAGATACTAGGTCAATTAAAAATTTAATCTCTCTATCTGAACTTTTGGAAATTCTCGGACAATTGGTATCTCTTTTAAGCTTGATTTTCCATCATCAATCATTTCAACTGAAGCCAAATAACCCATACATCCACTTCTTAGCGCTCGATGTGCTTTAAGGGCTGAGATGGTTTTTAAGGGTTCTTGAGATTTACAGCCCTCAAAACTAAATTTTGGTTGGCCAGGAAATTTAAATACTACTTTTTTTTCTCGACATAAAATAGAAGCATAATTTAAGGACAACCAATTCATCCCTAATATGACATCAAAATCATGCATTTCTAGCATCATTAATTCTACAGGGAGTTCCTTGTCGAGAATATTAATTTTACCCCTACAACCTTGATTTGATACTAATATGATACCTTCAGGTGTGCTAACAAGAAATTCTTGTTGTAGAATATCATAGGGTAATTTGTTTCTCTTAACAAACTGTGCAACAATAAAGGAATGCGATGCACCAGAATCAAATAATACTCGAGCATGGATCGATGCAAAAGTTACCGTACCTGTTACTACATCTTTGTTTGCTTCCGCTTCCTTCTTAGTCAAGGAATAAACTCGGGTCTTGGCTTGAGGATACCTATTCCCACCACTGAATTGGCCAGTTTGGAAGGTATTCCGAGATAGTTGTTGTAGGGGATAGTTTGAAGTTTTGTGATCTTTCTGTCCGCATCTCAAACAAGCTCCAGTATTTCTCCAATAGTTTTTCACTTCATGTCTAGGTTTATGACAAACATCACATCTCAAAAATTTCTAGTTAGGGAATTGTTCCTCTCTGCGCCCAAAATTCTGCTTTTTGTTCTCAAATTTCTATTTTCCCGCTACGATTATCTGGTTAGAACCGTTTCTTTGGGTAGGAGCTACTCGTCTCATTCCTTGGTTTGGTATCAATCTCATTTTTCTCAATTAACAAGGCCTTCTTTAATACTTCTTAATATGTAGAGAGTTCAAGTGCACTGACCATCTTTTGAATGTCCGGTCGAAGACCTTCTTCGAAGTGACGAGCTCTATCCTCCTCCTTACCCAACAAATGAGTAGCAAATTTTGATAAATAAGTGAACCCCTCTTCATATTCAACTACCTCTTATCAAATTACTCCAATTTCTAAAATTCTTGTTCTTTTTGCTTGTGAACAGTTGAGTGAAAATACTTTTCATAAAAAATATTTTTAAATTCTTCCTATGATATCTTGTATGTATTCTCACCTAACGTCTTAACCTGCATTTGCCACCACCAAAAAGCACAGTCTTTTAACATGTACACTACATAATCAACCTTCTCCTCTTCAGGGCATTTCATGTATGTGAAGACCTTTTCCATTTCCGTGATCCAATGCTCAGCAATCATGGGATCAGTTGTTCCCTCAAAACTAGGTGGAGATAGTTTCTTGAATTCCCCCATGTCGCTTCTTAATTTTAGTGTTCCTCGTTTTGACCATTCATCCGATTATAATCGATTTAATCTTGTTGCCTGGTGACTACAGATGTCACTGCTTGCAGTTGTTTCATCAGTGCATTGTTGTCTATTGAGTTTCCTAAGGTGAATGCATGAGCAATTCTAGATTTTATCATTTCACTTATCATTTGATTAAGATCCTTATCTCCGTTAGGAGGGGTTTGCTCATTACCTGAAGCCATATCTCCCTATAATAAAAAATTTGGGTCAACTAAATTCCATATGTACCCTCCTTAAATATTTAAAAGGCCTTACTATAAAGCATTCATACGCATACATGTATATACATATGTATACATACATATATATCACATAGCTGACCCATACGATAACACTCATCTAGCGCATATAAACTATGCTAATGTTCCCTACAAGGCTTCTAACGTCAAAATCTAGGTTCTGATACCATCTTACTATTACGCCCCAAAACTGCATTAGAAATTCATAAATGCAGGTTGTTCACGGGAAAATTCGTGTCTTTCTTTGTTATTGATTCCATTGTCATCTTAAGTTACAACTTTTTGAGTTACAAAAGATCCGGTCTTTTTATAAGATCCGGTTACAACGAAAATCAAATAAAAATAAACAAAGATTACAACTTTTCTCCTTTTATGTCGAACGAATCACGAGCTCCTGTTTTGCGGTCGCTCGCTTTGTGGGTTCTTTGCCTGCGCCGGGGTTGTTTGCCGTGGACCACCGCGAGATCTAGATCCGGTCGGATCTACGCAGTACAACGGGTATTATTTCACCAAGGAAATAATAGCCGGGGAGGATTGTTTCACCAAGGAAACAATCGTCCAAGTCTCGGGGATCTAAGACCAAGCTTAGATCCGGAGTGTAGCCTGCGTAGATCTGAGATCCGGTCCTCTCGAACACCTGCCTTATTTGACGTTGATGATCGCCGAGCACCAGATCTGGATGAGCAAGTCCTTGATGTCCCAAAGCTTGAATCTTGTTAAGTTCTGAGTCTTCAATCCAGCAGGGCTTCGCCTCTCCAAAATTTTCAACCCTCTCAAATGAACAAGGGGGTGGCCTATTTATAGGCTACCCTCACTGTGCCTTGGGCACAGTGTGGCCGGCCACCTAGGTGTTTGTCGTTTTGCCTCTTTGTGCCCGTTTTCCGGTTCTGCGGTTGATAGGTTCGGATTCGATTTGTTGACCTGATTTGGCAGTAAATCCGGATCCCGATTAGGCAGTAAATCCGCTTCTGAGTTGGAGTCCGAAACCGATCTTGATTCGATCGTCATTCGTCCGAGTATGCCTTTGGTTGGATGACTCGTTGACTCTTCGACCACCTAGGTGGCTGGGCCACCGAGCCTCCTTGGTGGCTCGGTGAGCCGACCTCCAGGTGTTTGTCGTTTTGCCTCTTTGTGCCCGTTTTCCGGTTTTGTAGTTGATAGGTTCGGATTCGATTTGCTGATCTGATTTGGCAGTAAATCCGGATCCCGATTAGGCAGTAAATCCACTTCTGAATTTGAGTCTGAAACCGATCTTGATTCGATCGTGATTCGTCCGAGTCCGCTCTCGGTTGGATGACTCGTTGACTCTTCGAACACTTGGCTTGATCCCGCACGTGTATGGATGCATTCCGTCGCTTGATGCGATTCGTCGATCTCGTCGCCTCGTTGGTTCGTCGGTTTGTGCCGATCTGAGCTAAGGGACCTATAAGCAATTTTATATGCCTACAGATACCCCCTCCAAAGTATTTCAGTCTCGTTCTTTTATAGAAGAGTCTGGAATACTTTGGATATGATTGTCCCCACCTTCAGTCAGTGTAACGGGACCTTGGAATGGCTTCTGTTCTTGATTCCTTCAATCCTTCAGGCTATTCGGTGCTTTGTCGAATGTCTGTAAGGGTTCCGGTGCTGCATTTATTGTCTGACCGTTGTCGGAAATTCGAACTTGAAGTCAATTCCTGGTTTTCTGATTTTTAGCTCGTGCTTGTTGGTTCAACATAGAACTGATTGTTATTGCTGGCGTCGAGTTTTTATGTGCAACGCGTTGTCCGGCGTTGTGTTGTTGAGTTATCCTTCAGAATATTTTTTAGAAAAATACTCTCCAGAAACTTCTCAACCAAAATTAGGGAACAGTTTATACTCATATACCTTATTGGAGTAAGAAGCAGTTTATACTCGTATACTTTTCGGAGTATTTAAGAAGCAGTTTATACTCGTATACTTTTCGGAGTAAGAAGCAGTTTATACTCGTATACTTTTCGGAGTATTGATTCTTTCATTGCAACGCATTGATCGGCGTTGACCTAGGGTTACGCGTTGTCCGGCGTTGACCCTGGGGTTTTGACCGTCGTACGTTGACCTTTTTGCTTGCAACGCGTTGACTGGCGTTGACCTAGGGTTATGCGTTGACCGGCGTTAACCCTAGGGTTTCGAATTTTTTGCTCGCAACACGTTGACTGGCGTTGACCTAAGGTTACGCGTTGTCCGGCGTTGACCCTGGGGTTTTGACCGTCGTACGTTGACCTTTTGATCGCAACGCGTTGACTGGCGTTGACCTAAGGTTACGCGTTGTCTGGCGTAGACCTTAGGGTTTTGAACGTCGTATGTTGCTCAGGTCACGAGACCAACTAAAGAAGCTGATGCGTCAGTGACTCTCGTATTTATAGGATTTTTGGCAAACCCTCAGCCATCAACGGGTTTGATGAGCCTTTACCGACTACCGTTTGAGTCGGGCTAGCATGCGGATTGTTTAAGTCCGTTCCGCATGTGACGTTACGCTAAAAGAGTTAACCCTTTTAGTGCTACGATATTGAATACGTAGACTTCGTCTTTCTCCTGTGAAAAGACTAAACAGCAACGTGTATCAGACGTTGACTTAGGATTTTTGGCAAATCCTCAGCCCTCAACGGATTTGTCATGCTTTTACCGATTACCGTTTGAATCGGGCTTACATGCGGATTGTCTTAAGTCCGTTCCGCATGTGACGTTGTGCTAAAGGAATGAACTCCCTTAGACTTGATGCTACGACTTCGAATACGTAGACTTCGTCTTTCTCACGGGAATAGACTACCCGGCGACGCGTGTTAGGCGTTGACTTTAGGATTTTTGGCTAACCCCAAGCCTTTAACGGATTTGATTAGCCTTTACCGACTACCGTTTGAGTCGGGCTAGCATGCGGATTGTCTAAATCCGTTCCGCATGTAACGTTGTGCTAAGAGAGTGAATTCTCTTAGACTTTGTGCTATGATGTTGAATACATAGGCTTTACCATTGTTATGGGAATAGGCTACCCAGCAACGTGTATTAGACGTTGACTTATCCCTACTTAGGCTTCGGGATAAAAATACCCCAGACTGGTATTCTGGTGTCTTTTTCAATCGGTAAAAGACTAAACCGGCGACACGTGTTAGGTGTCGACATATCCTTTCTTAGGATTCAGGATGACATTCCCCATGCGTGTAAGGCATGGATTTTGGTGTTATTAATAACAACCTGCCACAATATTGAATATGTGGACGGATGTTCTTTTCAACGGTTAAGAACTAACCGGCAGCGCGGGTTAGGCACAGACTTATCCTTGCTTAGGTTTCAGGATAGAATACCCCAGAATCGAACTCTGGTGTCTTTTTGTACGGAAAAAGACTAAACCGGCAACGCGTGTTAGGCGTTGACTTATCCCTACTTAGGATTCGGGATAAAATTCCCTGTACCTGTGAGGCACAGATTTTGGGATTTGAAAAAGGTGGTGTCTTCTCTTGGGGCAAAGACGAACCCGAAATGGGAGAGGAAGAATTTTATATTCTATCTCCCGACAATGAAGAAGAAGAATTTTATATTCTATCTTCAACTGGAAAGGAGACTCGAGGTGGGATCTCCACCCCCAGAATCCGGAAAGGTGAAACTGAGAGTGGGATCTCCACTCCGAGAATCGAAAAGATTCGGATAACCCTAACTGTCGGAAGGTTTGATTACCGAACTAAAGATGAATTTCTCGTTTATCGAGAGTGAATTATGGTTTTGACCCTAACTGTAGGAAGGTTTGGCCAAACAGGAGTTTGAGGTGACCCTAACTGTAGGAAGGTTTGATCACTCGATTTGAAAGTGGACCTCTCGTTCATTGGAGGAATCGAGAGGGGATTTTGACTGTGGTCCTAACTGTAAGAAGGTTTGACCAATTGGGAGATTTGAGACGATCCTAACTGTAGGAAGGTTTGATCGCTTGATTTGTGGACCTCTCGTTCATTGGGAGAATCGAGAGGGGATTTTGACTGTGGTCCTAACTGTAAGAAGGTTTGACCAAGTGGGTGTTTTGAGACAATCCTAACTGTAGGAAGGTTTGATCGCTCAATTTGTGGACCTCTCGTTCATTGGGGGAATCGAGAGGGGATTTTGACTGTGGTCCTAACTGTAAGAAGGTTTGACCAAGTGGGTGTTTTGAGACAATCCTAACTGTAGGAAGGTTTGATCGCTCAATTTGTGGACCTCTCGTTCATTGGGGGAATCGAGAGGGGATTTTGACTGTGGTCCTAACTGTAAGAAGGTTTGACCAAGTGGGTACTTTACGTCCAGACTCTAACAGAGAGAGTGTTGAGTGCATAGACATGGTGAGAATGGGAGTTCTTATTCATTACATTGCTGTGGTTTTGGGAACTTCCCATTACATAAATCGTCCACCCCCAGTTTCCTCTGCGGAACTGGTTCGGACATTATTATCAGTTAACTAACCGGGTTATCCTTAAGAATATTAGCTTAATATTCTCCAGGAACTTCCCGTCAAAAGTGGGGAAACAGTTTAGACTCATATACCTATTGGAGTATCAGGGAGTAGTTTAACCTCTTATACCGGTCGGAGGATTGAGAAACAGTTTATACTCGTATACTCTTTGGAGTTTTAGGAAGCAGTTTATACTCTTATACCGGTCGGAGTTTTGCCATTCTCAATTGGCTTACCTCAGCGTTATGACGCCGGCTTCAACCAAGGTCTGAATGCTATTCTTGAGAGCAAAGCAATCCTTGGTGGGATGAACGACCCTCCTGTGGTATGCACAGTACTTTGGGTCCGTAGTGTTGTCAGCTTCCTCCTGATTTGTGATAGGTGGTAGCTTGATCTTGTTACCTTCAAGGAGGGATTCGAAGATGGCTGGAACGTCTTCGTCCTTGAAGGAATACTCTCTTTGGAGTCTCGGACCCGAAGTCTTTTGCTGCCTTCGGGATTGCTGTTGTGACGCTTGATTAGCACCACCAGTAGCTGCAGGTGTTTTGCCCTTACCACGAGAGGCGAAATTTGAGTCCAGCGGATTAACCGTCGGTTGGTTCCTCTCGGCCTTCTTCCTTCTAAGGAATCGCTCAGCCTGCTCCCCTCGGACCTTCAGATCCTTCCAAGTGTCAGACGGTGCTGTTCCCATTGCTTCCAACACGTCCAACGCAAGGTTGTTGTGGCAAGTTTGGAGGATGAATTCCTCTGTGATCGGGTCCCGGCAATTCATCGCCTTGTTCCGGAACCTTTTGACGAAGGTGTCGACTAACTCCCCGTCCTTCTGCTTCTCATCGAGCAATGATCCGATAGATATCTCGGTGTCGTCGTCGAAGAAGTTGGCCAGGAACTTGGTCTCCATGTCATCCCAGCTGTTCACGCTTCCTGGCTTGAGGCGGCGGTACCAATCGAAGGCGGCTCCGCGAAGAGTGCCGACGAATGACCGCACCATCAGAGGCTCATTGCCGGAAATAATACCCAGGTGCGATTTGAAATAAATCAAATGCTGAGTGGGGGAACCCTTCCCATCAAACGGCGTAAAGTTAATCAGACTAAACTTCGCCGGATAGGGGATCGATTCCCACTCTCTTGGGTATGGACAGGGAATGCCTGTTTTCTTCGTCTCTTGAGCGGAGATCAATGTGTTGATTTTGCTCTCGAGATCTTTGATCTTCAAGTCTTCACTTGTATCTTCGTTGGCATCCTCGTTACCACCCCCTGTATTGACAGGAGGGTTATTGGCATTGTGAGCTTCATCCCTTTCTGCGTGCTCCTTTTCCTGAACAATCGGGTTACGGCGGTTCGATTCACTTTGCTGGTTCCTGAATGCCTGGATTTGCTGCTCATGCATCTCTCTCATCTGCTGCATGGCCATCTCCATCTCGAATTTGAAACTTTCTTTCTGCTTAGCCAAAGCGTCTTCAAGCATCTTGGCCATTTCTTCCGCGCTTATCATAAATGACTCGCGGGGTTGTCCTTCGCTGGACACTGTATTGTCCGATGCGACAGCAGAGCAGGAATCCGATTCTTCATCTTCCGAAGGCAATCTTGTCCGAACCCTACCATAAGTTCCTCGTGCGATGGCTCCGGACTGCAGACGGGTTACACGCCGGGACGCTTCCAGAAACGATTTGAGATCAATCTGTGTCGATGTCTCTTTGCTGGTCATGTTGGCGGTGACCCTCGGAAATTCTCCGTCTTTAACCACCGTTCTTCTTTGCCGGAAACGCCTATGCCTTGGTTTTGGCGTTTCGGTGCCGAGCCTTTCGAACACTGAAATTCTCTCGGGGACTACCTTGATGCAGTTGCATTGAGACAGTACCGCCCGAATGAGCTTTGAACAAGGGCACTGAGTTTCCTGTTCTCGGGGACTCCTCTTTCTGGTTCTGTTCGTACCCCCAGCACGATAGTACAACTCGTCATTTTGACAGTCGGAGTAACCTATCGTGTGTGGGCACGACTTCTCAGGTATAACATTATCACTATCAGATGATAATGTTTCCATCTGAGGGCGAATTGCCTTCCTTGGACTTTCAAGAGTCACGCGCCTTGAGACATGCCTTTTTGGGCGTGAATTCTCAGCGGGCTCTTGGACCTCAATGCGCAAATTAGCGCGCGCAGTTGCCTTGAGCTCCTTGTCATGTTGGAGGTAGCGGTGACCCCCAGCGTGTTGATTCGTTCGGGGTTTTCTTAGTGGGCCCAAACGTTCTTGGATCGGAGCTTTGCTTCGCTCATCGGGAATTGGACCGAGGCGCTCCAAGACTGGCTTTCTTCTTCGGGAGGATTCTGCATGATCTCCCGGAGTAGCTATGGGAATTCTCGGCGACTTAGCTGGGTTCGCCGGAGGTTGAATTTTGGTTGGAGGCTGCAAAGGTTGCTCCTTAGCCTGAATTGCCGCTTCAGACTTTGGCCTCCAAACTTTGCGAGTTGGTGGCGGCTTCTTGGCCACTTCTTTCTGCAACTTTCTACGGGCTTCTTCGGCTTGAGCCCGTGCCTGCGCTGATAGTGCGCGGCGTTTGCGGATGCGTTCTTCCAGCGTCGAACGATTCCGTTTGACACGGACCCATTCCATTGTTGGCGGCTTGGAAGAGGCGCCGTTCATCTGTTGTTGAGGCTGTTTGCCTCTCTTGTTCTTCAGACCCGCGTTGTAGCGGACTCCGTCGGTGGACTCCATCGCTTTGGCGAATTGTTTGGCCAAGCGTTGGCGTTGCCTTTGGCGGGCTCTCTTTGAGAGAGTCACCGCTCCTTTGGTGACGGAGGAATTGGTTGGAACCAGCTTGATCTGGTTGGAGATTGGTGGAGCCTCATCTGACGCAACTTTGGCGTCAATCGAGATGAGGTCGTCGTTGGTAGCTTCAACTTCTTCGTACCAACGCACCTTTCTGTTGGAAGAGAACTTGGACTTCTTGGACTTGCGGGGGGAGGTTGATCTAGACGAGGATGAAAGGTATTCCTCGAACTTGGTCTGATCGAACTCGTATTCGACCTCCTCCACGACTGGGATCAAGATCCGCGGCTGCGACGCTCCGATCTCGGCAGCGAGATCGGTGGCTCCCACTGTGGTCGCCAGATTGTTCGCTGGAAAATTCGTGTCTTTCTTTGTTATTGATTCCATTGTCATCTTGAGTTACAACTTTTTGAGTTACAAAAGATCCGGTCTTTTTATAAGATCCGGTTACAACGAAAATCAAATAAAAATAAACAAAGATTACAACTTTTCTCCTTTTGTGTCGAACGAATCGCGAGCTCCTGTTTTGCGGTCGCTCGCTTTGTGGGTTCTTTGCCTGCGCCGGGGTTGTTTGCCGTGGACCACCGCGCGATCTAGATCCGGTCGGATCTACGCAGTACAACGGGTATTATTTCACCAAGGAAATAATAGCCGGGGAGGATTGTTTCACCAAGGAAACAATCGTCCAAGTCTCGGGATCTAAGACCAAGCTTAGATCCGGAGTATGCCTGCGTAGATCTGAGATCTGATCCTCTCGAACACCTGCCTTATTTGACGTTGATGATCGCCGAGCACCAGATCTGAAGGAGTGAGTCCCCGAAGTCCCAAAGTTTCAATCTTTTTTAAGTTCCGAGTCTCCAATCCAGCAGGGCTTCGCCTCTCTCCAAAATTTCCAACCTTCTCAAATGACAAGGGGGTGGCCTATTTATTGGTTACCCTCACTGTTCCTTGGGCACAGTGTGCCGCCACAGGTGGCTCGGCGGCCACCGAGCCACCAATAGGTGGCTCGGCCGGCCACCTTGGTGGCTCGGCCACCGAGCACCTCTTGGTGGCCGGTGGTGGCCCAGCCACCAAGGTGGCCGCGAGCCACCTATAGGGGCTCGGCCACCGAGCCACCATGTGGTGGCTCGGTGTGGCCGAGCCACCTATAGGTGGCTCGGCCACCGAGCCACACCTGGCCTCGGGTGCCGGCCACCTTGGTGGCGCCGAGCCACCTAGGTGGCCGCCGGCACACTTTGGCTCGGCCACCGAGCCTCCTTGGTGGCTCGGTGAGCCGACCTCCAGGTGTTTGTCGTTTTGCCTCTTTGTGCCCATTTTCCGGTTTTGTAGTTGATAGGTTCGGATTCGATTTGCTGATCTGATTTGGTAGTAAATCCGGATCCCGATTAGGCAGTACATCCGCTTCTGAGTTGGAGTCCGAAACCGATCTAGATTCGATCGTCATTCGTCCGAGTATGCCTTTGGTTGGATGACTCGTTGACTTTTCGAACACTTGGCTTGATCCCGCACGCGAATGGACGTATTCCGTTGTTTGCGTGCAATTAGTCAATCTCGTCGCCTCGTTGGTTTGTCGGTTCGTGCCGAGCTAAGCAAAAGGGACCTATAAGCAATTTTATATGCCTACACAGGTTACGCGACAGCAACGACCCATGCATAAGACAAGTCTTATGCACGAGTCAAGCCTGACACTTTATATCACATAGTTTATCACAAAATATGTATAAACCTGTTGATGATAGAAGTTCAGAGAAACTATAAATATGTATATAATCGGTACTTACAACCCATAAGCTCACTGTCATAAGCAATTCACTAAATAAAGCACCTTGTCGACTGCATGTAACATCAAAATGGAGGCTTTCCATATAATGCCTCTCAACAATGAGCCATAACCAAAAGTTCGGTTATTATGTAGCTATGCCAAATCTAAAATTTTTTAAAAACAACGGGGTAAGCTAGGGCTCAGTGAGAACATTTCCCACTAAAGTTCCTAGATAACTAACAAAATAATAATAAGGATAATTCCTAGAAATAACTAAATTGTAAGTTTTGCATCAGAAATTCAAAACTAGCAAAATACGATCCAAATATTATAATATTGTCATATTCAAAAAAAGAATGTAACAACTATATATTTTTTCTTATGTGCAACTGAATATACCGTGATATTTTCTAGAATCAACCCTTTTTAAATTAGGGTCAACATTAAGAAAGAAAAAGAACTACTAATTTGTACAAAACCAGAGGATTACTATTTTCTCAATTTCACAGTCAATTGTCAGAATCTTAATTCTCGATGAGTTATTCGTGAATGTGAAAGTCACATCATAGGTCACACTAAGGTTACAAATTATAGCCTAGTAGCATGGGAATACGTAAAATGCATCACATAGCAGATAATTCTCAGGTATCGAATGCACCTAACACTACCATAGGTTACTGACCAAATACAGAAGAGCCAGAACAAATTTCAGAAGGGCCAATATAGAAGGGCCAATACAGAGGGGCTAATATAGAGGGGCCAAATAAAGATGCATTCACCATATGGCAGACAGAATCACTCCATAGTGGACTTTTTAAGGGTTTGAAAATATCGAGAATCACTTGTCAAATGAGTAACACCTTGTGTATCAGAATTTACAGATATTTTCAAATGAAGTGGACAAGGGTAAAACTCCTCATCTCAGTTAAAACAGTTTACGGATTTTACTGTTTTTAATTTTTTATCAAATACTAAATCATAGAAAATCTTTAAATCCATTAAACCGTTGAAACACATTTAAAATATTTATTTTCTTTAAAAACTTTCAAATAAAGCAATTCCTACAATTATTTGAAATCGTATAAAATTAAATTGATTTCATAGTTCATATAAAATTAAATTGATTTTTCATATCTTGTACGAAATCAACATCATATTTATGGCATAGGCCACAACAGAAGTAGATCAAATCACATTTAAACTTTATATACATGAAAATGATATATTATTATTTTTTCGATTACAAGATAAATCAAATATAATACTCATGCAATTTCATATTATAAAATACTAGTGAGAAATGAACTCACCTCTAGTGGTCTCGATTTTCTCAAAATATTACTCCACTGGATATTAACCAGATCCTATAATATGAAGATATAAAGCTAATATTAATTCATGACAACACATATTATAGGTTAATCAATTCATAATCTAGAGCGGATAAATTTAAATATAATCAATATCAATTAAAATCTATAAATATATTCCTTGTAGGATTCTTTTCTAATCTTATCAATTTACCCAACTTAATTTCTAATTAATCTGAATTTTTGGGTCTGGTTGTAGTTTACTGAACAACTAGGTTCTCATGAATATTTCTATTCTTTTTTTATCTTTGGACCTATATATAAACTAAAAGTCATTCAGGGGTCCCAAAGAAATTTAGTTATTTAATTAATTTCCCTTTTCTCTCTCTCCTTTATCACTTCCTTCTTCCCCGTTCCCCCTTTTCTCACTTTCGTTTCATTCATCATTTTTCCTTTCCCATCTCTCTCTCTCTCTCTCTCTCTCTCTCTCTCTCTCTCCCCCTCCCTCCCTCCCTCCACAGATTCCCTTAATACCGACGAGACCTCCCTCCGACGAGTGGGGTCGTCGACAACCCCCCGCTGGTGGTTAGGTAAGTTCTCTCTCCTCTCTTATTATTAAAATTTTCCCCCTCAATTGCTCACAACATCAAGTATTAATTTCTTAAATCAAATAAAAACAAGGAAGAAGAGAGTTTATACCTTAGATTTCCCCCCATTTCTATCATTGGCTTCCTCTCTTTCTTCTTCTTCTACATATTTATTTATTTTAACCCAAATTTCTCCACCATTACCTCCCTTTTTATACTACTCTGAGGCGGTGGAAACTTTACCGACATGTGAGGCGGAGGAATCACCAACATAGGAACAATGTGATTTTTCAATTTTTCCTTCTTTTTTTATTTGTTTGGGATATTACATTAAAAGCATTGAACAGGTCAATAGCACTTCTAAACTTAAAGTGCATATCAACCAAGTAATTAGTAAAGAATTAAACTATGAATATATCTAATGAACAAGAAAGCACAACTTATGACCTATATTAAAAAAAAGCACAACCTATGATAAATAACGTAAAAAGCTCTTTACAACATTGTGTGAGGGGGAAAATCTTTAAATAGCTTTACATAAACTCCAAAAATAAGATCGTACATTCTTTCTCAGTATTAAAAGATTAATAAGAATCCTACTCAATCCACATTAAAAAAAGTACACACTAAAATCAATCTTTTGTTCCCAAATTAAATTTACACATACTCTTTGTGACGCCCCTGTTTTCACACTTGTCTACAGTCCAAGATGACCCCAGAGATGTCAAACCTGCCATGCACCTTCACTGTATAACAATATGTTTCACCAATCACAGTAATATCCTCTAGTGGGAACAAATATAAGTAAAAGTACAAAACATGCAAAATAAGAGAAATTTATACAATAGACATGATGCTGAAAGATATATCTCACAAATGAAATTATGTCTCAAATAAACTAAATTGGAATGCAACCGATCTCTGAAGTAAATGTCAAATATCCCAAGACAAAATCAACTAAAAATCGTATTAAGGCAAACTGCCTTTGCCTTAACAATATGGATATAAATTCAAATGACTGGATAGAAACATAAGATTAATGTGGAGTCTCTACTAGTAAAAATACGCGACGACGACTATGCAAGAACTCCCGTTATCCTGCGACTCTCCGATGCTCTGAGCTGCCTGAAAGTTTATAAATAAATAAAAAAGAAAAAAATAACAACACCAAAAGTGTCAGAGCGCTACAACAAGATTACATCCATCCGCCCCGGGGGAGGGCTACTAGATGAAGTGGAGGCTCTATCTATTAAGCATAGTCTACTTAGATCATTTTTCCCGTATCTAATAGTATTAATACTTAGAAATCTACAACACGAGACGTAGTACGTCGAGCGAAACAATCCAAACAAGGAAACCCTCATGTATATACCATATGTCTCAGGTAGTAAATTTCTAAATATTAACCCTGAACTAAGAAACAGAAATATAACTAAAATAAAATAATAAAATGCAACATCATAAGCGATATCATTATATGTATATATCTCGTATACTCAAAATCATAAGTAACTCGGTAAAAAGGGCAACTCAACAATGAATCACATCGCACTAAGTGTCCACCAAGGACTCAAAACCACTGGCTAACAATATCATCATTCTCTATAGTTTCTCAATAAAACATATACTTGTGTGATTTGGCACTAAGTGTCCATGCAAATTACATGCACCAACCCCCGGAGCACTTACACCCGTTGGCTACTTCATGGCCATTCGAGACATGAGGAATGGATATCGTTGGTCCTATTTTCCCACCGTTAGTCAAAGGTGACTGTTTCATTTTGGCAATCACCGATTATTTCTCAAAGTAGGCTGAAGCAGTTCCACTAAAAGAAGTAAAGACTAGCGATGTCGCCAAGTTCATCAAACATCATATCATCTACCGATATGGAGTTCCGAGATAAATCGTACATGACAACGGTCCTCAGTTTGTGAGCAACGCCTTCATCAAATTTTGCAGGAAGTTCAGAATTGAAGATGTCTCGTCAACCGCATATAATCCCATGGCAAATGGATTGACTGAGACGTTCAACAAGACAATCATAAAGATTTTATCAAAACTCATGAGAACCAACAAGCGAGACTGGGATGACAAACTTGGCGAAGCTCTTTGGGCCTATCGTACCACGGTCCGTACGCCTACCGGGGTAACTCCATACTCACTAGTGTATGGATGCGAAGCTGTTCTTTCCTTAGAAATTCAAATTCCATCCCTTCGTATTGCTCTTACAACATGAATAACGATGGAGGAACAACATAAGAAACGTCTCGAAGAACTTGAGATGTTGGACGAGAGGCGTTTGTAAGCTCAGCAGCAAATCGAGTTTTACCAGGCCAGAATCTCCCGGGCTTTTGATAAAAAAGTCTAACAACGAAGATTCAAGGAGGGAGACTTAGTTCTCGCCGTAAGACGACCAATGATACTCAACTCCAAGAAGAAAGGCAAATTCCAACCCAAATGGGAAGGACCGTTCGTGATAGAGATAGTCTACTCAAACGGTGCATATAGCTTAGTCACCCAAGACGATGATAAGATCATGATGCCGATAAATGGAAAGTTCCTGAAAAAGTACTATCCTTAGTACGCTCAGGATAACTTATTAAATGGGAAGTTCCTGGAGAATACCGTGCAGGATATTCTTAAGGATAACCCGAGATCAGCTGATTGTTCAAGATGAAAACCTGTCATCTAAACAAATCATCCTGAATCATAAATAAGAAATGATCAAGAACTTCCCACTATTTATTTCATTTAAAAAACCATCAAACGGTTATGGCCAAAACTGGGATCTATGTTCGATAAACGAAAAGCTCCCATCCTTTTCTCTTCAGTCAATCATATAAAAGTTAGGGTTGAAGTCGCAATTGCATCTCGATAAACGAGAAAACTCATCTTCAGGTCAGGTAACTAATCCTATAAAAATTAGGGTTATCTGAATCTTTTTGATTCTCGGAGTGGAGATCCCACTCTTAGTTTCACCTCGTAGATTCTCGAAGTGGAGATCCTACTTTGAGTTCCTTTTACAACCGGGGATAGAATATAAAATTCTTCCTCTCCAGAGTCAGGTTCGTCTTTGCCCCAAGAGAAGACACCACATTCCAATACCAATAATCTGTGCCTTACACGCGCGAGGAATTTTATCTCTAAACCTAAGTAGGGATAAGTCAACGCCTAACACGTATTGCCGGTTAGTCTTTTGCTGTAAAAAGGAAAAAAGCTCATATATTCGATATCGTGGCAGATTGTTATTAATAATATCATAATCCATGTCTTACACGTATGGGGAATTTTATCTTGAAGCCTAAGTAGGGATAAGTCAATGCCTAACTCGCGTTGCCGGTTAGTCTTTTACTGTAAAAAGGACAAAAGCTCACATATTCGATATTGTGGCAGGTTGTTATTAATAACACCATAATTTGTGTCTTACACGCACGGGGAATTTTATCCCGAAGCCTAAGCAAGGATAAGTCAATGCCTAACACGCGTTGCCGGTTAGTCTTTTACCGTAAAAAGGACAAAAGCCCACATATTCGACATTATGGCAGGTTGTTATTAATAACACCATAATCCGTGTCTTACACGCGTGGGAAATTTTATCCTGAAGCCTAAGTAGGGATAAGTCAACACCTAACACGTGTTGTCGGTTAGTCTTTTACCGTAAAAAGGATAAAAGCCTACATATTCGATATTGTGGTAGGTTGTTATTAATAACACCATAATCCGTGCCTTACACGCGCGAGGAATTTTATCCTGAAGCCTAAGTAGGGGTAAAACAACGCCTAACACACGTTGCCGGTTAGTCTTTTCCCATAAAAAGGACAAAAACCTACATATTCGACATTGTGGCAGGTTATTATTAATAACACCATAATCCATGCCTTACACGTATGAGGAATTTTATCTCGAAGCCTAAGTAGGGATAAGTTAACGCTTAACACGCATTGCCGGGTAGTCTATTCCCGTAAGAAAAACGAAGTCTACGTATTCAATATCGTAGCACTAAAATGGTTAACTCTTTTAGTATAACGTTACATATGAAACCGACTTATACAATTCACATGCTAGCCCGACTCAAATGGTAGTCGGTAAAGGCTCATCAAACCCGTTGATGGCTAAGGGTTTGCCAAAAAATTCTAAAGTCTGCATCTAACACATGTTGTCGGGTGGTCCGTTCCCGTAAAAATGACCAAGTCTACATATTCAAACTCGTAGCACTAAGTCTAAGGGAGTTCATTCCGTTAGCGTAATGTTACATGTGAAACAGACTTAGATAATTCACATGCTAGCCCGACTCAAACGGTAGTCGGTAAAGGCTCATCAAATCCGTTGAGGGTTGAGGATTTACCAAAATCCTATAAGTATTGTGGTTAATTATTCTGAACAGAATGAAAAATCATAATAAGAATGAAAGTATACTGAACTCATTAATGAAATCAAGTGTTCAGATACAATAGTTGCAGTCACTCTACATCAAGCTTATGACTAAGGATTTGTTATTCCAATTTTGACAATTCTTCAGCATAAGTCCGCTCAAGCTCACGCTGCAGTTCTGTCTTTAAAGATTCTTCAGAGGCAGATAAGGTCCTTGCAGCTTCCTCCTCTATTTTGACTAACTTCTTTTCGGAGAGCGCCACTTTGTTGGATATCACAAGCTTGTCATGTTCCTCCCCAGCCCTAGCCACCTCCAAAATAGCCCTTCGCCCCTCTGCCTCTGCAAGCTTTTGCTTAAGTTCCACTATCTCAGCGTCGGCAGAAGCTAAGGAATAATCGATCTCGCGTAGGTTGCCCAATCTCTCAGAAAGAACATCCTTCATCCGGTCGACCCGCTCTCTTTGTGTCTGAGTCCCGAGCTCAGCAAATGCTCGAGCTTCACGCCATGATTATAGGTGAGTCTCCATCTGAACAGCAACATAAATAGGAGCACCAATAGATCGGAGCTCTTGTGGCCTTTCAAACTCATGTTCTAACCACTTCAGGTCATCGGTCAAGGCATCTGCAATATTTGGCGAGCCATCATCCCTTACCGAGGCTATCTTACACTCGAGGAATGGTCAGAATTGATTGAAAGGCAGTCCCTTATGTAGAAGTTTGTCAATCAACGACCCTGCAAAATTGAAGAAGTGGCTGACCTCCAAACAGAGGATGAGCTTCTTTGGATCATCATCCGACAACAAAGCCTTAACCGCATCATGAAGTTGAGGCGACAATCCTATATAAAAAGGGGGATGAATATTCCAGGGACATGAAATAATTCTAAGTTAAAAAATTGGGTGAAACTTACTAATGCCTACAGAACTTTCTTCAGCCAAACACATCACACTCGATTCCATTCGCCTAACCTCATGAGTCGCAGGAAGTACTATGGGTGTAGCAGCCGTTGAAGTACCAACTTCTTTGATTGGTCTCGCGGCTTGTTCAGTTAAGCTACCACCAATAGTTGTAGCAGTTGCTGTAGCAGGCGTCTCCAAAGGAATTGAGAGTTATGTCTCGAAAGCCGATGATTGAGCCTCAATAACAATCCCTGCCAACAGCAAGAAATCGAGACCCTCAAGTTCATCAGACTTTCTAATAAGAGTAGTTGTATCAGTCTTAATGATTGGTCTTACGATTGGAACCCCCAATGGTCAAATGAAAACCAATGAATGAATGAGTATAACATAGGAATAAGAGTCATACCGGTAGCGTGCTTATTGGTTCGGCAGCCTCACGTTGGGCTTGTTCAGATAACATATCTTCAAATAGCCCATCGTCAGAGTCCAGAGGGGCTAGCATTAGATCAAGTGAGGATGCACCTGTCTCTCCGAGGGCTGCATCACAGAAAGTTTCCTCTTCGCCTAGATCCTCCACCGAAACACCTGCAGAAAACACAAGTGTTAAAACAGAAAGAGGAAAAGTCAAGAATGTATGGTAAGTGAAAGTCAAACTTACCTCTAGCAGCTGCACTAGGTCCCGCAGCCTTAGTACTCGGGGTCGTTTCTTGCAATTTTTCTAAGAGGGCAAGAAGCATAAAAACAATTAACGGAGATACGAATTCCGAATCGTTCAATTCCTGCCAAATGAAAGACGTATTACTGATATTAGATGTATCTGGATCTTCAACCCTTTCGGTTGTATCGGGTCCAACACCGGAGTCCACATCAGCTTCAATATTCATATATGCTTCAACATCTGCAGGCTCCTCGGCCATGGCCTCATCCATTTGCCACGAGAAGTCAGATCTTTCAAAATTATCAAAGCTGGGAGAAAGAGGATCATATGCCTCTTCACCTTCTTCACGACCTCCTAAGATGCAATAATTACTAAGTCTAAGAATTAATAAGTGGAAGGGTCAAAAGATCATGAAGAGTTGAAACATTACCTCCTCCACCAATAGGCATATCAGTGGTAGGCCCCGTTTTAGAAACCAAGGGTCCACCCCGTCGCTTGGAAGCTAGATTTTTGCGCTTAGCAGGGCGAGCCTCCTCGGATCGATGACTCGCTCATGAGCAAATTTAGAACGTGACTCTAGCCCCGAAGCGACTTGAGTTGTAGGCTGAGATTTCATCCGACGCATAAGGTGAAGCCCTTCTCCTTCTCCTTCCTCCTTGGAAGCCGCACCTGGAAGTTCAATCGACATCTTATTAGGATAAGTGAATAAAACCCTCATCTTCGGCTTCCTCGGGGCCGGTAAAGGTTTAGCCAAATTAGATCGGCGAGCTCGATCAGCTATCGCTAATTCAAATAATTCTAAGGAGAGAGGATCCGACAGACCTGTTTCCAGCTCCTCGTTGTCACTGCCGGTTCCGGTCTCTCGGCTACCCGCAATATTAGTTTTCGGGACTTCATCATCGGAAGAAAAGATACCTTCTTTCTGCTTCTCCTAGCCAGAAGGACCCGCACGTTCTTTTCCCCTTCTTTTTTGGAACTCGGCCTCGTACACCATCCGAGTAGCGATCCGAGCAGCTTCTTCGGCCACTAACTTTGCGATCAGTCGTACGGGCACAGACTCATTTGCTGCCAAAAGCCACCGACATTGTAAGAAGGACAACTTTAATTTGCATTCAACACCGGGGAGGTTGAACTTGGCGACAGTTCAGCCGGTTATACTCCATAGCCATGACTGAGCCCCATCTATTAAGCCACCACTTGCTGGCTTGCACGTGTAGTGAGCTGTTTGGCTAATTTACGGATATTTTGACCCATTTTCGGGCATTTTTTGACATATTTGACACTCGTATTCCTACTCCAATGGGTATATGCGTCTAAACAATTTCCTACCCTTAACGAAAAATTCCTGGAGAATATCATTCAAAATATTCTTAAGGATAACCCGACAACCTCCGATGGGTATATGAGGTTAAACTAATTCCCAAAACTTTCAAAATATTCTTAAGGATAACCCGACAACCTCCGATGGGTATATGAGGTTAAACTAATTCCCAAAACTCCTAGGAGTATACGAGTATAAACTGGTCCACCTCCGATGGGTATATGAGGTTAAACTAATTCCCAAAACTCCTAGGAGTATACGAGTATAAACTGGTCCTCCTCGCTTAAGAGCTTAAACTGTGTAGATTCCAGTTAACATATGAGTATAAACTGTGTTTACGCTAGTCAACGCGTTGACAGCCTCACTAAAATGAGGTTAAGAAAAAATTCTGGGTCAAAGGATGATTCCAAGGAGTTCAATCAAATTCAGATATGAATTCCCGACGAAGATGATCAGTTCGAAGTCGTCTTAATGGCATGAGCTAAGTTCAGAAGCTTACACATCAATTTCAGTTCAAGACTTCAACAGCGGTCAGACGATAAACGCAATACCGGAAGAACATCATCTATTCGATAAAATACTGAGTAGATTGAAGAAGTCGAGAGTTGAAGCCAATTATAGATCCTGTCACACCGTCTAAAGATTGGGCCTATCACATCCAAAGTATTTCAGGCTCTTCTATAAAAGAAGCGAGATTGAAACACTTTGGAGGGGTATCTGTAGGCGTCAAAAATTATCTATAGGTCCCCGAACACAGTTCGAGATAGAGAGAAGACGATGAACGTCAGTATCTGAGTCAAGGAAGATTATCCAACATCGATAAACGCATGAAGCGGATCGGTGAAGCGCACGAGTCAACGAAGCGACGAAACGCACGAAAAGAGCAAAGCAAGCGAACTGAAGGGGCTATAAATAGTCAGAAAGTCAAAAAGACGGACGAAGTAGGCCATGGGGCTCGCATGAGTGCGAGTCACCAAATGGTGGCTCGCACAGCTCCGAGCCACCACGGGTATCCTGACCCCCAAAACCTCCCAAAACACGAATTTTGATATTTTTTAAGGATTCTTCGTTTAAGGACCTCCCCAACTATTTTGAAGTTATCCCTAAGTGCAGTTGGTCAGTTATTTACTGCATATGACATTAAATCATTAGATCTTATCAGAAAACATGGTGACAAAAGCCTATAAATAGAAGCTCAGGGTCTTCATTGGAGAGGATCTGAAATCTGAGGGCGAGGTGCAGTCGACTTGAGCAGTAAACCATGAATTTCAGAGGAGAATTAGCAGATCTTGGTGAACTTTTTCATAAAGAAAAAACTTTTGAAAGATTTGAGATTCTCTCCCCCTCTTTCCTCCGGATCAAACTTTGTTTTGATCTCGAGAAGAGCCACAATCTCTCTTGGTCGTGATTATCGCTACTGTGATTGTTTCCTTTGTGAAACTAGAGCATAATTAAACTTATCAACCAGATCTGATCCGCAGCGATCCATGGACTAACGCGTCCCCGGCACAGGCAAAGATCTCACGCAAAGCAATAGGAGATAAACTACTGTTGTGTTTTGTTAGATAAAGTTATAATTTTCACTTTTCATTGTAAGAAGATCTTATAAAAAGATCGACTTTTCTTTCAGTTTGAATTTATAATCGATAAACGGTGTAACAGGTTCGAAAGCAATGGAAACGACAACTTTTGACGAAAACAGAGTATTCTAAGATGTTGCCTACTATGTACTTTCTTGCGGTTCTACTAGCCATGCATCCATGATACCAATTACATGCACACACACCTTCTTATACACTTTCTAGGTGGCTTTTTGACTGTCCTAGTTTACACACCAGTTGCGGACCCGAACACCACTATCCCATGTGTAAGCACCGAAGTGTCTGACAAGAGTCAATACTAGGAGATCATGAGATTCAAGCATTTTAGGAGTTTATCGTATCTATATGTTCTAGCTTTCATCTAGACTTTGTTCTATGTGCTCTCGAACTTTATGGTGTATTGTTATGTACATATATCTTTATCAGTTAATGTATCGAACCATGTTATAGCTAAGCGACTTTGATAATGTATATGTGATGGACATCTTATGTATCAGACTTACGGTACATACTTTATCTTATCAGAACTTTTGTAGGACTTGTTTAACTATCCGTATTTTTTTTCTTTTGTTGTATATTTGATTCTGTTGTCTATTAGCTTCCACTAAGACCAGGTAATATTCTATGATGTTATTCTGAATGTTGGATATTGTGATGTATGAGCCGATTTTATATAGGTCTTAAGTATATGCTTTAGGAGGGAGTTTGGCCCGACTGCATATACTATCTAGCCTAGTCATGTGCTTGCAGCATACGTTTGGGTCTTGCGACGTGACATAAACTCTTCTTTAGGTATGTTAGCCGAAAACCAGACTACTAGCTAATTTCCGAAATTAGACATCACTTAAGTTGATTTTTGTAAATAATAGTAAATGAAAATCAAATTAATGATGAATTTCAAAATTACAATAATTAAGCAGACTTCTACATTGCACTCTAGATTGTTCTGGACTTGTACATAGATCAGACATTTTTAGTAGGCGGATGCTCATAATATCATCCACATCAATGCTCTTCGGTCAATGAATATGAGAATATACATTTTGATGTATTCTTTTTTTTTTTTGAAAAGGCAGGTAGAACAACCTAATCAGTCAAGTCCTCAACAATGCTCTATCTCAAAAACAGAGGGACATAAATAGACTAAAAACAAGAGGACAAATAGTTAACCGACTTAGCTATGGCATGAGCAACACCATTACCAGTGCGCCTTACATAAGAAACTTTAGAGCAGCCAATAGCAGATAAACTAGTGCGAAATTCAACTGCAATAGAAGCCATGGAAGCAAAAGGAGAAGAAGAGTCTACCAAGGAGACAACCCTTAGAGAGTCAATGTCCACCATCAAAATTCTCCAGTTCATACACCGAACAAAGCGAATGTCTTCCAGGACAACCAACAACTCTGCATGATCCACAGACATAGGACCCCTGAACCCCATAGAGTAGCAACCAATCACATGCCCATGGTGATCTCTAATAACACCTCCTAACCCAATAATATCTCCTCTTATAGGAAAAACAACATCTGTGTTGAGCTTCAGCAGATCAGGATCAAGGGGATACCAAGCAGACGACCATTTGGAAGGGGTAGCAATATCACGAGAGAGGCCTCTAACCCTAACCCCTTCCTCCACAAAACAGAGAATCCGAGTCACCAGTACTGAAGACTCCCTAGCACCACCACCATGAGAGCACATATTCCTTTCTCCCATATAAACCACAGGGTCGTGAAAGCTAAAGCTAGAGAGTCCCCGGGGCAAACAGAGGTGAGATGGAAAAGAAAATCACCACAAGACGTACCTCGAAAGTCATCAATCACTTCCCAAAAATCTAAGGACTCCCACACTAAACGAGCAAAGGAGAAAACAATAAATATATGAAGGGCAGTCTCAAAGGTAGCAGAGCAAAGGTAGCAACTAGGGGACTATAGGTGTGAACTTCTGATCTCCCGAAATAGAGATTTCATTTGTATTGATAAGAACAGCTTATTACAAACTAATGAATCGAAAATTATAACAAAAGCAGAGGGAATGCCCTCCTTGTTTAACGTGTGGACTTTCGGTAGCTATAGGATACCTCGCTCAGTTCTCGTACCGAGTCTGCTTCCCTTGGACGATCCGACCGAGGTTGCTAGCCAGCTTCAGTATGCAGTAGAAGCTCGAGTTGGTAGAGTTCGAGTCTCCGAGTTCAACGATGATCAGGGCCCGAAACTGGGAGAAAATGCTACAGTGCAGAGATTATGCAAAGAGCTTGTCGTCAACTCAGTTGAGAGTCGAGAGCTAGTGGTTCAGTTAACTGACTGAATTAATCAATTAACTATGAGCGAACCTCTTTTCTGAAGCCAGGAGAGGTTCTTAAATAGAGGAGACACGACGTGGCCGCTCCTTGAATCATGGGATATGACCATGTACTGTTGGGAGAGTAATCATGCCTTTGGCTTGTACCATGAGCGGCTGCTTAATGGGCTCGGAGCACTGTACTCATTCCCTTCATGTCGTGAGGAGTGGGAAAGCCCATCCTTGTATGTGCTATAGCGGCTGCTAGGCACTAGCTCGGCGAGCTCGTCGATCGCGGGCGGATCCAGCTCTTGACTCGTGCAGGCAAGGTGAGCTTCAACCGTGAGCATGCAGGCGGACTTGGCGACTGCATGGATTTGACTGGTCGCTCATACTGTGAGCGGCTACTTGATGGGCTTGGAGTACTGTGCTCCCTTCCATCACGTCGTGGGAAGTGGGAAGGCCCATCTCTGTACGCAGCGTAGCGGCTGTCGGGTACACTGTTTGTAGGCGAATTCGACTCTCGACTCGTGCGGGCGAGTCGAGTAGACATGCGAATTTCAGTCATCTGGATGATCTTGACTTGTGCGGGCGAGTCGAGTAAACAGGCAAATCTGGATGATCTTGACTCGTGCGGGCGAGTCGATCATACATGCGAATCTGGATGATTTTGACTCGTGCGGGGCGAGTCGATCATATAGGCGAATCTATGATCAACAAATGCGAGCGAATTTGGCAACCGCGTGGTTTGGGTTCGCGCTAGTGAGTCAAGCCCATGGGTGAGTTCCAACCTCGATTTGTGCGGGCGACTCCGACTCGCAGGCGAATTTCACGTAAGTCTGCAAAGGTAATTTTTACCGTCTACAAGACCCCCTTCAAAGTTTTTAGACCTAACCAACTTGTGTGTGGTCTGTAATACTTTGAATAAAGACGTCCTGGGCGGGTTAGGGTGATTTTAGCACCCATTTAGGATTTTTAGCAAACCCTCAGCTATCAACGAGCTTGACTTGCCTTTAGCGATTACCGTTTGAATCGGGCTAGCCATACTATTCCCCTCAGTATGATGAGTTGTCGAGTAGTTTCTCTGAAACCCTTCCTTCAGGCGAAATTCTAATTAGAGGGAGGTGAGCCACGTGTTCGCCGATGAAGCTTCGTGCTTTCCAGCTAAGGCGGCGTGGGTCCGTCAAGTCGCATTAAATTGCAATTTGACAATGCGACATCAACTCCGTGCACCTCGCTTGACGATGAATCATGGCCGTAGTTTTCGAATTCAGCCGTTAGGTTCAGTCGGCGATTTCGGTTCGGGTCCCGGGTTTTGACCAACCCGTTACCTATTTTGACGGTTCCTTCGTAACCGCAAAAGAGAACGAACTATGGAGAGTAATCTGGGCCGTCGATTTCGATCGTGGCCATGTCTCTTAACCGCTAGTGTTTCACCTTTTGAGAGCGATCGTGGCCACGCAAGCATCTCCGCCTTTAAATAGGTTTTGTTCCCCCTCCTTTGAGAGCTACGGTGCTCAGGAATTTCGTTTCGTGAGAATTTTCTAGAGAGAAAGAATTCCCACTTCGTCCCTGACTCTTAGACAGGGCGCCGAAATCCAAGAGATGCGTTCCAAAGGGAGGAGGTCCTAGACGCTATTCTGATCGCCTCGCCACCGGTACGATCGCCAACGTGCCTGAGACGCACTTGGGTAAGTCGAAAGTTTTATCTGACGACCTTACATTGATTGCCGACGTAGGGTTGGGAGGATGAGTATCACTCATATTTCCCAGTGGATTCTGCCAATTTTTTTGCAGTTTCCCCGATTTGGATAAAATCAGCCTTTTTCAGGCAGATTTTGCATTCATGTGCAGAGGGTGACTTCTGCCTTTACAGGCGAAATTGGCCTTTATCGGGCGAAGACGAACTTGTTTTTGACAGACGAGTTCGACTTTTGTCTGGTAAAGATGAATACAGTCTATACAGACAGATCTCGTCTCTGTCAAGTGGATTTTGCTTTTTTGACAGGCGGATTTGCATCTGTCTGATGACTTTGCCTGTTTTGGCTTAATAGGCAGATTTTCCCCTAGGGCGGACTCCGTCCTAATTCTTTGGTTCTGTCTTGTAGCGACCTTTTCTGACGAAGCCCTTCCGAAGGGCGTGGCTATCGGTCTCGCCGGAGGTACAGGCTATACGACGCCTCCCTAATTACCTCTCCTGGATCTGGTGCCCATATTTGCTGCCGACAGGCTGAATGGATTGATCAAGAGGGTCACTGACGGGCACCATTTGACGTTGTGTGAGTTGACTACTGACGCGGTGCTGACAGACGAGGCTAGGACAGAGCTTAAAAAGCCTTAGTTTTTGTTCGGTGATGCCGCAACTGATCCTTTAGCTCTATTGCTCAGGGAGAGCATGTGGCTCCACGTAGTGGACGGGGTCCACTACTACCTTCCCAGCATGCGAAGAGGGTTCTCAATTGTTGAGTTGCGGTCCCTTGCAGTCCTAAGAATGATGAACTGGGATTTGACCCCAACTCAAGACGGGGTAACTTGCGGTGTCTTCACGGGCTCCACGGCTAGGTACGGGGTGGACACCTCTTGCAAACGTGTGATCACTCTATGTCCTGGCCTCCAGTTCAATGAGTTGCCTGCCGGGGAGACGACTGCGGTCGCAGAGACCTTCTATCATCGTTTCTTTGGGGCTGGGGGGAAATTCCCTCCAAAGGACTTCAGAGCCCCGGGGTGGATCTACTCTGTGCCTGGTAGCAGCACGTGGTGGTCTAAGATTACTGACTATGTCTTAACCGAGAATTCTGATCTCATGGATTCAGAGCTGTTCGTAGCCATTCGGGCCACTCAACATGGTCTGAAAATCAATGCTCCTCAGTTCTACAGCATCTTGGAACTGTATTGTGCGGACAGCGGCACGTTTTTCACCCCCAATGGTGAACTCGGCATAACCCTTCACGAGATGTATGACGTGTCAGGGTTGCCCTTAGGAAGCTTCCCCTACAAGGAGTATGTCCCAGGTCAAGATGAGATTGACCAACTTTCAAACCGTTCCCCTTTGGTGGTCGAGACTCTATGGGAATTGCTCTGTCACTACCATATATGACTTAATACCTTGGGGGTGGTAGACCACAAAGGCAAGAAGAAGAGGGCTTCGGGGATCAGCCATAAGAACTGACCTGATTACTTATTCCCAGAGAATGATATCAAGGGAATGCCTACTCTACCGCTGGGCGAGTGTGACTAGGCCGAAGTGGAAAGGAGGATGGCCGAAGGGGGAGCCACCATAACTCTCGAGCATGACGAGTGTGGATTCAAATTCGGAACGATTTTCCACTCGTTCCACCACCAGGCCAAGTCCCTTATATCTGGAAAGGCCTTGCTCGTGGGGTACCTCATGTTGTGGCTGAAGAGGTGCATGGTCCCCACTCATTCCTTCGAGGCGCTTTTGGTGGAGGTCGTGTATCCTGCAGTTTGCTTAGCCCACGGGAAGTCCTACGCGTTGGTGTCAGTGATGGTGGCGTGTATCCATCGGGGACTCCGCACATTGACGGCCCAATTTTATCGTGTGTCGAGTGTCGACGAAGGGGAGAGTGAAGTCATCAGGACTCCCAACCCTAGAGTGGGGCTACCCTATACCTACTTGATGGTGTGGTTTGTCTACCATTGCGAGTGCTTGATGAGTGCCCCAGCTATTCTCCAAGGGGAAAAGTTTGTTCCGTTCGTCCAGCGCCTGGAGAGATGCTCGTGGAAGTGTAAAGACATCCCTGACGTGAGGAAAACGCTGTCCCACTTCGGCCACTACAATTTCCATCGTTTCTACCCCTACTTCAGTGAAGGAGGGTATGGCGAGTCTCTTAGCGATGTATCGACGGTGGACCATCACACCGTTCTTTCCTGTGGTGCTTTTCGATGGTTGGTGAACATTCGACTGGGGTATCATATCCTGCAAACAGGCTCTGTGTGTTATCTCAAGTCGTACATTCCTTGGAGATTTGCCCGCCAGTTCGGGTATGACTAACTGTACGTGGGAAATATCAACCCCCACTTATATTTCGAAGGAGGGTTAGTGGATGGTGCTCGGGGATGGTTCTGGACTCATGCTAGTGGCACCCATGCTCGTTTCAAACTTCCTACCAAGGACCGTGATCTGCACCATACGCTCCTGTATTGTCGATGGTATCGGGGTGCTAGTGCTAATCCTGAGGGCTTCCGGTTCCAGAGTTCCTGTCTGATGGAGCACGGGCGTCGTCCAAGGGGAGCTCCTCGCTCCTCGAGGCGGAAAGGCGGCCAAACTGCTAGAGAGTGGTTTTCGAAAGATCTTGCTGAAGACACAGAGGGTTTTGATGAAGGTTTAGACAAATCCCGGGTACCTAAGGCTCAAGCTCCTTCCCCTAGTCTTTCGTTGGACCCCACCGGTGGGCAGAGAGAATTTGACGAGTTAGTTCAGA
>NC_033801.1:64592005-64601337 GCF_001876935.1 Asparagus officinalis | reverse complement strand
GGATATATTTGTTAATTAATTTTAATCGGCATTAATATCTAATAAGATTAGTAATAACCCTATTCACCCCCCTCTAGGGTGCTTTTCAGCATCATCTAAGCTAAATGAAGTTAGAAGTTGCATCATTTAAGCTAAGGAGGGTTAGCTTTGGCTAAGAGAAACCATCATAGGTGCAATCCTCGAAAGCCTCAGTAACTTATCTGGGGATTGTTTGCCAAGCACACCATCAGTTAGATGGTAGAACGATCTTCAATCCGCATAGAAAACCCTCTAGCAGAAGACCCACCATAAGCGTGGTTGTTTTTCTTAAAAAGTGACCCGGACTTCTAATTGCCATCACAGAACAAATCTGGCCGGAACATAGGTTTTGATAAGGCCAAATATCACTGAAGCTCCAACTGCCGATAGCTCATATGATCATAGGAGCAGTGATTAAGTCTGTGATAGGCGTCTAGGATCATGAGGACTCTTTGAAGAAAACTCTCATATACCAGGGGTGAGATTACAGGAAAAACTTAGGGCATGTCAGCTTATTGTTCTTAGGAAGAATGATCTTGGCCCTTCAACCGATGCCTTCACTACCAAAGTTGCTAAAGTTCTGATGGTCGAAGCATGCAACCCACATGATCCCCATAAGGAAGAGTTCTCAATTCACAGCATGGTCCAGTCCCTAGTACTCCCGAAGCTCTTTTAAGAAAACCTCCACGGTTTGTTATTGTAGGCGTATAAAACTGCTTATAGGTCCCTTAGCACAGCTCGGCACAAACCGACGAACCATCAGGCGACATATACAAACACGAGCGTCAGTCCACAATGCCGAAGCCAAGTGACACGCAACGAAGCGGATTAACGAGGCAACGAGGCTAATGAACCGCACACAAATAATGGAATACATCCATGCGGAATCAAGCTAACAGTTCGGTGAGTCAACAAGTCATCCAACCATAGAACGGATTTGAACTCAAACACCGAGGCGGATTTACTGCCATATTGGGAAAACGGACACCTGGAGGACTCGGCCAAAACCGAGCCACCTAGAGGTGGCTAGGTGGCCGAGCCACCTTTAGGTGGCCGGCCAGATCTGTGCCCGGGCACAGTTCTGAGTGCCTATAAATAGAGGGGCATGGCTCATTTGTGAAGGGTTGGAAATTTTGACGGCGAAGCTCTGCTGAATTGAGATCTGAGCCTTGAAGCTTTGGAACTTTGAAGACTTGCTCTTTCGGATCCGGTGCTCGGCGATCGTCCACGTCAGAAAAGGCAGGAGTTCGAGAGGGATCGGATCTGAGATCTACGCGATTATACTCCGGATCAAAGCTTGGCCTTTGATCCCGAGAGGGCGATTATTTCCTTGGTGAATTAATCCCCCCGGCTATTATTTCCTTCGTGAAATAATACCCGTTATATCGTGTAGATCCGACCGGAACTAGATCACATGGTAGTCCACGGATAAACCCCGGCGTTGGCAAAGAACCCACACAAACGAGTGACAGCAAAACAGGAGCTCGCGATTCGTTCGACAAATAAGGAAAGTTGTAATCTTTTTATTTTTTCTTTGATTTCGTTGTAACCGGATCTTATAAAAAGACCGGATCTTTTGTAATCAAAAAGTAATTACTTGAGAGAACAATGAATTCAATGAAAGCTACGATTTTTCCTGCGAACAGGACTGATCAAGAGAGTCACCGACGGACACCATTTGACGCTGCGTGAGTTGACCACTGACGCGGTGTTGACAGACGAGGTCAGGATAGAGCTCAAAAAGCCTTAGTTTTTGTTCGGTGACGCCACGACCGATCCTTCAGCCGTGTTGTGGATGGAGTTTACTACTACCTTCCCAGTATGCCGAGAGGGTTCTCAATCGTCGAGCTTCGGTCGCTTGCGGTTCCGAGAATGATGAACTAGGATTTGACCCCAACTCAAGACGGGGTGACTTGCGGTGTCTTCACAGGCTCCACGGCCGGGTACGGGGTAGACAGCTCCTGCAAACGTGTGACCGTTCTTCGTCCTGGCCTACCGTTCAATGAGCTACCTGCCGGGGAAACGACTGCGGTTGTGGAGACATTCCGTCACTGCTTCTTTCAAGCTGATGGGAGATTTCCTCCAAAGGACTTCAGGGCCCCAGGGTGGATCTACTCAGCGCCGGGTAGCAGCACTTGGTGGTCCAAGATTATTGTGCGGACAGTGGCACGTTCTTCACCCCTAATGGTGAACTCGGCATAACCCTTCATGAGATGTATGACGTGTCAGGGTTGCCCTTGGGAAGCTTCCCCTACGAGGAGTACGTCCCATGTCAAGATGAGATTGACTAACTTTCAAACCGCTCACCCTTGGTGGTTGAGACTCTATGGGAATTGCTCTGTCACTATCATATATGCCTCAATACCTTGGGGATGGTAGACCACAAAGGCAAGAAGAAGAGGGCTCCGAGGATCTGCCATAAGAACTGAGTTGACTACTTATTCCCGGAGAATAATATCAAGGGAATGCCTACTCTACCGCTGGGCGAGTGTGACTAGGCCGAAGTGGAAAGGAGGATGGCCGAAGGGGGAGCCACCATAACTCTCGAGCATGACGAGTGTGGATTCAAATTCGGAACGATTTTCCACTCGTTCCACCACCAGGCCAAGTCCCTTATATCTGGAAAGGCCTTGCTCGTGGGGTACCTCATGTTGTGGCTGAAGAGGTCTGTGGTCCCCACTTATTCCTTTGAGGCACTTTCGATGGAAGTCGTGTACCCTACGGTTCGCCTAGCCCACGGGAAGTCCTACGCGTTGGTGTCGGCGATGGTGGCGTGTATCCATCGGGGACTCCGCACATTGACGGCCCAATTTTATCGTGTGTCGAGTGTCGACGAAGGGGAGAGTGAAGTCATCAGGACTCCCAACCCTAGAGTGGGGCTACCCTATACCTACTTGATGGTGTGGTTTGTCTACCATTGCGAGTGCTTGATGAGTGCCCCAGCTATTCTCCAAGGGGAAAAGTTTGTTCCGTTCGTCCAGCGCCTGGAGAGATGCTCGTGGAAGTGTAAAGACATCCCTGACGTGAGGAAAACGCTGTCCCACTTCGGCCACTACAATTTCCATCGTTTCTACCCCTACTTCAGTGAAGGAGGGTATGGCGAGTCTCTTAGCGATGTATCGACGGTGGACCATCACACCGTTCTTTCCTGTGGTGCTTTTCGATGGTTGGTGAACATTCGACTGGGGTATCATATCCTGCAAACAGGCTCTGTGTGTTATCTCAAGTCGTACATTCCTTGGAGATTTGCCCGCCAGTTCGGGTATGACTAACTGTACGTGGGAAATATCAACCCCCACTTATATTTCGAAGGAGGGTTAGTGGATGGTGCTCGGGGATGGTTCTGGACTCATGCTAGTGGCACCCATGCTCGTTTCAAACTTCCTACCAAGGACCGTGATCTGCACCATACGCTCCTGTATTGTCGATGGTATCGGGGTGCTAGTGCTAATCCTGAGGGCTTCTGGTTCCAGAGTTCCCGTCTGGTGAAACACGGGCGTCGCCCAAGGGGAGCTCATCGTCCTTTGAGGCGGATGGGCCGTCATACCTATAGAAGTGGTTCTCAGAAGATCCCTGCTGAAGACACCGAGGGCTTTGATATAGGTTTAGATGAATCCGCGGCACCTGAGGCTCAAGCTCCGTCCCCTGGCTCTTCGCTGGATCCCACCGGTGGGCAAAGAGACTCTGATAAGCTAGTCCGGGCAGGTGAATGTTTGGAACAAGCCCGGAACACGATAGCTAGACGGATGAGGATGCCCCTCCTATCCTCGAGTATCTCGCTTCTCTCTAAACGACATCGAGAGACTGCGGCCGAAAGTTCCAGGATGGAGGCGGCCAAGAAGGTCCGTCACGAAGAGACGGTTGAGGCTGCCAGAGTGGCGGAAGGTCAGGATGATGCTACTCAGGTGATCATCCCTGGAGTGACTCCTCCTGTGTGTGAGGCCACAGGCGGGGGCTTCAACGAACCCTACGACTGTACTAGAAGGTAATCTTTAATGCCGTACCCTCGGGTGTAAGGTCGAATCTGCACCCCCTGACATTTGTGTTGACTTTATGTAGGTACAGTTGAGAGAGTGATCTCCATTTCTTCCGATGAAGAGGAGGGAACCAGAGACAAAGAGGAGCTTGGTGGCTCAGGTAAGAGTAGGATCTAGCGTTGCTGACCCACACATACTGAACTGTTAGTGGGGCTCCTTTCGAGGGGCATTTACTAACCCTCTTCTTGTATTCGCAGTTAACCCATCCCAAGAAGCTACTAGTAAAGAGGATCCCCCCTCTTGGGCGGGCCATTCGACTGGAGAGATTGGTGAATCAGAGGCAGACGATGACGTCTCGATTCATGAGGCGATATCAAGTGAGGGGGATGCGTCGGCTCATGAAGAGGTGTCAGACCGACAAGGGGAAATCCCTATTTCTGAAGAAGTGTTGGTCGGGAGTGGATCACCGGCACAGGAGTCTCTGAAACAATAGGAGACACCCACTCGACTGCTAGCCCCTCGATCACGGCTTTGGCTATGACGTCCGCGGCAGATGAGGTTACCCTCTCTCCTTTGGAGCGTTCGCGTAAAAGAAAGGTGGCTCGAACCCTTGCTAACTTCCAAGACACTCTCGCTGACTGTGTCAAGCTCGCATTAGAAGAGAGCTACCCCTTTGAGGAGTTCAAGGAGGACCTTGATTATGACATGGCTTTCTTGATCAAGAAGCTTGGTGCCACCGTGGCTAATCCGTACTTCAAGCGTTTGGAAGAGGTAGAGCGGGCTATCCAACAACTGCTTACCCTTCACACGACGAGCTTCGAGATCGTTCGTCTTGCGTCTGATGAGGTTCAAGCAGCATTGGAGGAGCGCGATCGCCGACTAGATGAGACAATGTCATTGGAGGCGCGGTTGGCGGAAGAGTTGGAGCAGGTCAAAACCGAGAACGAACGAGTGAGCCTAGAGCAACAAAAGGCTGACTCCCACCTCTCTCTCTTGTCTTTGGAGATAGCAAAGACCAAACAAACCATTGCTAATACGCAGGCCTCGCTAGTCAATCAGGAGAAGACTCACGAGCAGCTGTTGGGGGAGTTGGAGGAGTTGGAGTCTCGACGGTAACTGATCGTTGGTTCCATTGAGGAGAAAGACCGAGCCCTCAAGGAGGCCAGACACACCGTCCAAGACTTGGTTTCACTCTCTGTGGAGGATCTTCATCGAGAGATTTTAAGGAGGCTCAAGCTCAAGCGTGCTGAGGAGATTCGCGAGGTGGAGTCGCAGTTGCGAGATTTGTAATTTGCTTTTGATTCCGCCATTGTATTCAAATCTCTTTTAATGAATGGAATTATCTTTTTGTTTCTAGTCATTATTTCTCTTGTGCACGCCCTACCCTTTTTTTATTGTTCAACACGGATCCACACTAGTCAGAGTTTGGCTGCAGGGGAATCCTAGTTGCGGGTGGATTCCAGCTATTGGCGAATTTCAGCCGCATGCTTATTCTTTCTGCAGGCGAATTCCGTCTGCAGGCGAAATTAGGACTGGCTCGAGTTCCAGAGTGGTGTGCGAGCCTGAACGTCTGAACCCTCAGATGGGTTTAGACCACATGAGTTTAGATGACGAATTCGCCTCACGGGCAGGCTCCGCCTTTAGTGGTCCACGTGCCGGTTCATGCGTTAATGCGCTCTTCAGTTAAGACGACGTGGATACGTCGTTTCACGTTAAAGACGACGTAGTGGGCCTCTTCGTTCTCCACGCCCGATCTGGGCCGTTGGTGAGAGATCGTGTCTAGAAACTGTCAGATCTTGGCCACTCATGCGAGATCCCGAATTGTTCGGCCTTACTCTCGACGGTTTGGCTCTAAACGGTCCAATCAAATGGCGGACCATTGTCTAGACCACGAGTATTTAACACCCCTCCTCCTCGTTAAGGGAGATCATAGCTTTCTTGTTGTCTTCTCTAGAGAAAACTCACGCTTCCTCTCATTGCACTCGGAATGGCACCGAAGGTGAAGAGAGTTGCTTCGAAGAAAAGAAAGAAGGTGTCCTCTTCGGGTGCCGCCGAGGCCGCTGTCGCAGAAGGTACCTTTTTGTCCAGGTTTTCGTGCAGCTTGATTAGAGGGTCACAAGTCAAGTCGTTACCTCTCGCCTTTAACTCCTCATTGTGTCTTTGTCGTGTTGTGCAGTTCAGGACGAAGTGCCGACCATTGAAGAGTGTACGGCCGAGCCCATTTTGATTTTTGACGACAAATCTGAGGGAATCGCGAATTCCTCCGCCTTAAATCCTGTTCCACCATCTGGAATAGAACCTTGTCTCGAGATTCCACCCATTGTGATGCTCACTCTGGGTCAAGAGCCTGTTTCCTCAGATTCCTTGTCCGTGCAGGCTCGCGTCGAGGAATTTGAGAACGCTATGAAGCAGGTAATTTCCCTTGTTAGTCTTAGCATGGGAAGCTACGATGACTTCAAACAGTCCCTCCTGGATCGTGTGGCTGATCTCAGGTGGCTGGGCGAACGCCGACTTGCTACACGTTGTGTGCAGAGGCTCCTTTTTCTGGAGTCACGCCTGACGAGTTTGGAGACCTTGCTGCGAGAGGGTCCGGAAGCCGATGTGGAGTCCTTCCTGTCTCGTATTAGGCGCCGGGAGGCCTGGGAACAGGAGGTCCGCTCTAGGGAGATAGCAGATATGAGAGTAGGCGGAGGCGACTCTGATGGGGCTTCAATCAGAGAGTGTAAAGGTCAGCAAGACTGCTGAGGAGGAAAGTCGAAGCCTCCAAACATTGCGCCAGGAAGACGCTGTCGCCAAGTCAAGCTTCGAAGATCGGGCTCGGAAAGAGGCTGAAGACAAGGCCCGGGAGGACCACGCGAGAATGGTAGCCGCAGTCAAAGCAGAGCTTACATCCTTTAGTTTGTTGGACTAGGCTCTCAGACCTAAAACCATGTTAAGACATTTTGCTTGGTTTTGCTTTTGATGTTGTGTTATGACTTGTTTGATTGTGAAGCCATAACTTTGTTCAAATGTGCTGTCTTAAGACTGGATGAATGTTATGCTCGTTTGGTTTCCCAAATGTGTTTGTGCATATATGTCTCTTAGTCGATGTTGTCTTTTATCTTTCTCTGTGAGGCCGTTGCAGGTGAGCCTTTAACCATAGGCAAATTCAAGCTACAGCCGGATTCTGGACACAGGCGAGTTCAAACCACTGGTGAATTTAACTACAGGTGAACTCAAGCCGCAGGCGAATTTTAGCCATGGGTGAATTCTAATCATAGTTAAATCAAGATGAAGATGAAATAAATGCTCGATGTATGAGGGGGTAACGCACATGTCTGATCGTGGTTTGAGGTGCACCGCCCCTGGCAGACATTGCACGCTCGTCTCGCATCAAAGGCGGGTGTAATGGACAGTTCGCCCGCCCAATCTAGACTGCCGTTGAATGACGAACATGTACAGTCCGGATACGTTCATAACTTTTGCCTTTTTCTTATCGGGGGGGGGGGGGAGGGCACCAGGGCGTTGATTATGCGCGTTAACTGTTCAGATGGCACCGCGAGTGAAGGCGTCTGATGCGAAGAGGGCGGGGGGTGATGCCTCTCATTCGGCTCCCGCACCTGATCACGATCCGGAGTCTAAACCTTCGGGCTTTGTTCTGGCTCAGTTAGAGGAGTTGGAGAACGCCGTGAAGCGAGTGATCTCGCTCATTGATCAGGATCGTGGTACTTTCGCGGAGCTGAAGTAGTCCCTCTCAGACCGTGTGGCCCGCCTCCATTGCCAGGGTGACTTTATACTCGGAGTACGGTGCTCAATGAGGCTCATCGATCTGGAATTGCTTCTGATGAAATTGGAGGGCTTGCAACATGCGGATTTGGAGTCCGAAGTGAAGCTATTTTTGGCTCCAGTCCGCCGTCACGCCGCGTGGCAACGAGAGTGCCGAAGGCGAGACATAGAAGACAAAGAGGCCCTTATTGATTATCTGGATCTTCGGTATCGCCTATTGCAATCTGACATGGAGTCTATCGTCTCTTCGATCTTCTTAGGTACGATCTCGCACGCAGAGGGGGAATCAACCTTGACGGGCCTACGCATTCAGAGCAAGACGGTGCAAGGTGACTTCGCTAGGGAGAGGCGTAATCTTCCATTGCTACTTCAGGAGGATGCCGTTGCTAACGCTTCCTTCGAGGTGTGGGTCCAGAAAGAGGCAGAGGAAAAAGCTCGCGTCATGCATGTGGAGAATATAGCCGTAGTCAGAACCAAGCTTGCATCTTTCAAGCTCCTAGAATAAACCAATAGGATAGGAGTAGATTAGAGATGTTCTGTTTCATGTTTTGCTTCTTGAATGTAATGTTGTGACTCTCTTGGTTGTAAAGTCATAACTTTGTTCAAATGTACTGTCTAGAAGCATCCAATGAAGTTTGCACTTTCTTGTTGTGCACATATTCTTTTCATATTTTGTTGTGTCGCCATTCAGTGTCTAGCTCATGTAACCATAACCGCCGGCGATTTCATGCCGCAGGCGAAGCTCAGGCCCGGGCGAGTTCGCGTTACAAGTGAACTAACGAGTTCATGTTGTAAGCGAGACCAAAGCTGGTGGCGAGTTGAGGGAAACTCGCGTGTTGGCGAGTTTGCGTTGAAGGCTAAACTCAAATGTTGGCGAGTTTACGCTGCAAGCGAAACTCAAGTGTGGGCGAATTTGCGCTGCAAGCAAAACTTAAGCGATGGAGAATTTGTACTACATGTGAAAATTCAAGCGCATGTGAATTTGTGCCACGTGTCTGCCTGTGGACCCAAATGCTTGCCAGCCAAGGCACTGTGGGCGTGTTAGTGCTCATTAATTGTGAAGTGACGGGACGCTTTGCCTTCCACGCTCAATCCGAATGGTCGGTTTGGAGTCCCAATGACGAAGCTTTTATGGGCGCCGAACCCGAAACGCCGCTAGAGATATGGGTTGTTCAATCCATTTGAGGCAGCGAATCCTAGCTGTTCATCTTTGGGCTATATAATGTGTTTGTTGTCTCTTCGATAGAGTTCTAGTGCTTGCAAAAATTCGCCAGAAGAGAATTCCTAGAACAAAATCTCTCTGATCAATGACCTCTAACTCTGATTCCAGTGTCTCCGAGGGTGAGGGCGTTGGCTCCTCCTCCACTGCTATCATCGTCCATGCGACAGGTCTTCCCCCGCGGGTTCGACCCAAGAATCCTATGCTCCGATTCTGGCGCTTAGCCCAGCATCTGCCCTCCTCCAGAAGTTGGAGGGCGCCATACGCAGGGCGGCCACCGTCGTCAGTGAGGGTGTTGGGCGGTACCATGACATACTCCCCTTCATGGAGGAGAGTCTGGAGGAGGTCAGCCA
>NC_033801.1:64570116-64590584 GCF_001876935.1 Asparagus officinalis | reverse complement strand
AGAGCTCCACCATCTGGAGGAGTTAATGTACCGCTTGGAGGAGCTAGTGCAGGCCGACCCCGAACCGGCGCCTCTCGCCATGTGCGTCCTATTCGAACGCGAAGCCTTGGCGTGGCACATTCAGAAACAGGAGGCTATGCTCAGACGCCTACACAGGCGACATCGTGCCATACTGGCAAAGATGGATGCCTATTCAGATGCCGCCTTCTTCGAAGACGCTGGGTCCCTCGAAGGCGAGGCAAGGCTAAAGCGGCTCGAGCATAAGAAGATGCAGGTTTACCGGGCTATCGAGGCGGAAGAGAGGGCACTCCAGTTCCTTCGCCGGGAAGAGGAGGAAGGCGAGGCTGCTTTTGCCCGGCTTCAGCAGTAGCAGGAGGAGAACGCGCGGCGGATCTTGCGGCAGTTAAGGCCGAGATCACGCTTTCAGCCTGCTAAAGCTTATTTAGAATGCCTTTCTTTTACTGTTAGACACTATTTTGTAATTTTGTTGATGCTTGACGCATCGCAGTTTAAAACTCTATGTCTGTAATTTTGGCCTGGAATGGCCTGTTACGCTTTTGTTTATTTACTGCTTTGCATGCATAGTTTTTTTTTCTACGTTTGATCTGTGCTTCGGACTATTGGTTAGTCCTTGATAGCCACTGTGTTGGACTCGTCTTTGTTGCTTGGCGCCTGAGTTAAGCCACTTATACCATTTCTCGCAGTGTGGCGAGCCTTCGACGAGTCCGTCTTGGACTTAGTCGCTAGGATCCCCTTCTGCTTTTGGTTATTCGCAGCGTGGAGTCGGGTTAACCCCGACTTTCGCATTGCAGCTCAGGCAAAACCGAGAGGGTAACACTTCGCTTGAAACATAGATCGGTTACTTGTACAGGCGACCAGCTGAAGACCCCAACAATGACTTTCCATTTGGGGAGTTGCTATTTGGGGGGACAGTTGGGACATGTCGCCTGTGAAGCTGCCCTTGATAATTATCGTCGTCCGCGAGGATGACGACGTGAATGATAATCAAATCGTTCAGGGATGTAGGAATGTGATGATCGATTATTGTAGGAGCTGTCGCATGGTAGGCCGCTACCCATTAGTTATCCTAAGAGAATATTAGGACATCTGAAACAGGCCAGGTAGTTCAGGGACGTAGGAGTGTGACTAGTGACCGATGTAGCAACAAGTCGCATGGTAGGTTACTACTTAGGCTGTGTTACTCGTAGGAATAACGGCGCCGGTTATCAGAGGTGATCATTAACACGGTGGAATTTTATTGCGATCGGAGCAACTATGAGGACTTATCATCCCATTGGAAGGGATTGGTAAGTTGATTTTGTCAGAGGTGATAGTTAACATGACAGGGTTGTTTGCTGTGATGTGAGAGACTTTGGTGGGCTCACTATCCTATTGGAGAGGATTGATAAGTTGATTTTGTCAGAGGTGATAGTTAACATGACAGGATTATTTTGGTCCTAACTGTAAAAAGGTTGGACCAAATGGCGATCTAGGTCACACTTAGGAACGCTATTAGTAGTGTCTCGTATAGGGTTTCCCGTTTGAGTATATGAAGTAGGAACAGTTTAGCCTCGTGTACCAGTTGGAGGGAGTGAGGACCAGTTTAGACTCATGCGCTCGTGGGAGTTTGGAGGGGTAGTTTATACTCTTGCACCAGTAGGAGTTTGAAGGGGCGGTTTATACTCTTGCACCAGTAGGAGTTTAAAGGGGCACTAAGGGTAGTACTTCTTCAAGAACTTGTTGTTGATAGGCATCATGATCTTGTCGCCGTTTGGTTTGACGAGGCGATAGGCTCCGTTCGAATAGACTGTCTCTACTACGAACGGTCCTTCCCATTTGGACTAAAATTTACCCTTCTTCTTAGAAGTGAGAATCATCGATCGTCGGACGACGAGTACCAATTCTCCCTCTTTAAAAGATTGACGCTTGACTTTTTTGTCGAAAGCCTTAGACATTCGGGCTTGGTAGAACTCAATGTGTTGTTGAGCTTCAAGCTGCCAGTCATCCAATGCTTCCAGTTCCGCGAGGCGTCGTTGATGATTGTCCTTGGTCGTCATCCCCATAGCTAAGGTGACACGGAGGGATGGAATTTGAATCTCTAATGATAACACGGCTTCACAGCCATATTCCAGTGAATAAGGCGTGTTGCCGGTCGGTGTATACACCGTCGTGCGATACGCCCATAAGCTCTCGCCCAGCTTCTCGTTCCAATCACGCTTGTTGTTAGAAGTCAGCTTGGTTAATATCTTAATGATCATTTTGTTGAAGGCCTCGGCCAAGCCGTTCCCCGAAGGGTTGTAGGCCGTGGAGGAAAAGTTTTGTATCCGGAATTTATCACAAAATCATGTGAACGCATGACTAACGAATTGTGTGCTGTTGTCATGGATGATACGTTGAGGTAAGCCGTATTGGTATATGACATGATGTTTGATGAACTTAATCACGTCATTGGTCTTGACTTCTCTTAAGGGGACGGCTTCGGCCCATTTAGAGAAGTAGTTGGTGATCGCGATGATGAAGCGATGACCTCTTGCCGACGGTGGGGATATTGGTCCGACGATGTCCATCCCCCATGCTTCGAAGGGCCAAGATGCCGTTGTTAGGTGTAGGTCTTCAGGAGGTTGATGCAGGTAGTTGGCGTGGATTTGGCACGCATGGCAACGTTTTGCGTAAGCAACCGCATCGCTAACCATCCCAGGCCAGAAGTAGCCTATCCTCCGCAATCGATCCCAAAGCTTGGGTCCGGGCTAGTGAGCTCCACAAGTGCCATCGTGGGCTTCGTGTAGAGCCTCTCGTGCTTCTGTCTTCAAAAGACATCGAAGAAACAAGCCGTCATATGACCTTCGATACAACGCCTTTGTAGTCGAATCGTAGTAGAACCTTGAGGCATGCCGGCAGACAGACTCTCGTTCTCTAGCATCTTCGGGCAGCATACCGTACAAGATGTAATCAATGATCAGGAGATGCCAATCTTTAGGGTCGGGCTGATCCGAAACTTGGTGAGTGGCGTTCGCTTCTGGAACGTCCCTTAGTCGAAAGAGCATTCGGCTTGCCACAGTGACCCACTGAGTCGTCTTTAATGGCTGGGCCAAGTTAGCTGCTAAGGATGCGAGGGCATTCGCGTGTGTGTTCTTAGAACGAAGCACATGCTCGATGCGAAAACTTTCAAATGATTCCACTAGTTTGGTGGCTGCTTTGTGGAGCGGGATCAGGTCATCGTTTCTAACTTCGTACTCCCCCGTCATCTGCTTGACAATTAGCTGAGAGTCACCATAGGCTTCGAGATGTCTTATCTCTAACTCTCTTGCCAACTCGAGTCCAATGAGTAGCGCGTTGTACTCAGCCACATTGTTGGTGCATGGTTCCGTTAGCGAAAAGGCTCGAGGCAATACATGATTATGTAGGGAAGTGAGGACTACCCCCACTCCTGTAACGATAGATCTACTCATGCCAACGCGAGATGCACCATTAAATAACATCTACCAAACCTCTGGTGAAGAAGTTGTGTTGACCTCGGGGGGTTCGTCTGGCAAGTCTTCGAATAGGTCGGTCTTCGCTCCTAGCGGGTGACTAGCCATAAGATCACAGATAGCCTGTCCTTTGACTAACTTCTGTGGCATGAAGTGGATGTCGTACTGAGACAGTAAGAGTGCCCATCTAGCCAAACGTCAGTTTAAGGCCGCGGGTTGAGTCATGAAGACTCGAATGGGGTTCATCCGGGAAATGACATGGATGGTTTGGCCAACTAGGTAGTGTCGCATCTTTTGGATGGCGAACACCATGGCTAAACATTCCTTTTCGACCATAGAGTATCATCGTTCGGCGCCCTGTAGGGTACTACTTAAGTAGTAGATGTCCTGTTCGTGACCAACGTCATCATTTTGTGCCAAGAGAGCACCGAGCGAATGCTCCATAGACCGCATGTAGATGAGGAATGACTTTCCTGAGATTGGAGCCGTGAGGACAGGCGGATTCGAGAGATAAGCTTTGATCTCCTCAAAGGCCTGTTGACAAGGCTCGTCCCATACGAAGGAAGTACCTTTCTTCATTAGTTTGGAGAAGGGTTGACATTTGCCCGAAAGATTCGAAATGAACCTCCGGATGTAAGCCAGTCGTCCCTAAAGGCCTCTCAGTTCTTTAAGATTTCGGGACGGCTAAAGCTCTTGAATAGCCTGTACCTTATCAGGGTCAATTCAGATTCCTTTTGTCGTTACCACGAACCCAAGAAATTTACCACTGGACATCCCTAAGAATGACTTCGTAGGATTCATCTTGAGTTGATGAGTCCTCATGAGTTCAAACATCACCACATCCCTAAGAATGACTTCGTAGGATTCATCTTGAGTTGATGAGTCCTCATGAGTTCAAACATCACCCTCAAGTCTTGGAGGTGGTCATCTTTAATTCATCTTGAGTTGATGAGTCCTCATGAGTTCAAACATCACCCTCAAGTCTTGGAGGTGGTCATCTTTACAGCGACTCTTCACGACCAAATCGTCCATATAGCACTCGACCGTCTTTCACAGGTAATCTCGAAAGATCATGCTCATGGCACATTGGTAGGTTGCACCGACATTTTTGAGTCCGAAAGGCATGACCGTGTAATAGTATACCCCCATTGGAGTCCTGAATGAAGTGTATTTTTCATCCTCGGGGTGCATTTTGATTTGATTGTACCTTGAGAACCCATCCATGAAGGACATCCTCTCAAATCCATACGTGTTATCAATGATGACGTTCGTGATGGACAAAGGAAACTCATCTTTAGGGCACGCAGCATTGAGATCCCTAAAGTCAATGCAGATGCGAATCTTACCGTTCTTCTTTAGGACTGGAACAATATTAGCGACCCAGTCGGGTGCTGTCCCTCTCTGATGAAACCGGATTCGATCAGTTTTTTCACTTCGGCCTCGATCGCCTCCATGATCTGTGGGCAAAACCGCCTCTGCTGCCGTTTGACTGGTTTGGCATCTGAGCCGATGTTGAGGCGATGCATGGCGACTCGTGGATCGAGGCCGGGCATGTCCTCGTAATTCCACGTGAAGACATCAATGTATTCCATCATGAGGGCAATGTGATCTTCTTTCTCCTGAGGACGTAGACTACCACTGATGAATATGGGCTTGGGGTTCATCTCATCGCCCATGTTCACCTGGAGGATTTCGTCTTTGGTTGGTGGTTCACGTTGCTCGAATCGATTATTCCACTGAGCGTTGACGTGGTGGTCCCATCTCTCGTTATAAAGTAGGACTTGTCCGTCCTTTGCCATTTTGATGGGATCAATCGCAGCCATGTTAACTGTAAGGTTGTCAAACAAATCCCTTATGCTGACATCTGAGTCCCATGCTGAGGTTGTCGACGATCAATCCCCCGAACGCGCATAGTCGGAGTCCTCGTTGACATAACAGAACAAATCCGATGAGGAAGAGGAGTAGCCTAAACCTCTCCGAGTCCTATTGAAGTAATTTAAGGGTTTGCCTTTAGGTACGTAAGCAGGTCGGATGACCGTCTTGTGCCCTCAGCCGTAATTCAGGCCCTCTGGGCGAGTGAGATCGTACCCCATGTTGCTCATCATGCGCTTCGCGACTTGGCTGTACTACGAAAATTAAGGCGCGAGGTCTTCATCTTCAGACTCGTCCCATAATGTGCGCAAAGGGTGATCGATTCGTCCAAAGATAATATCTTTTTGATAGTTATCCCGGGCCGATACGACAAGTACAACTTGTGAATACTTGATCGGCTCTGCCTTCGCGACATACGACGAGCATATAGGAAAGTGCAGGGAGTGGTCATTATAGAGCTTCAACATTAGGTCGTCAGATGCATCATCCTCGGACGTTGAGCAAGATGACAAATCAGCAAAGTTTAACTTCTCATTCACGATAATCTCCTCCGCCTGAACAGCGTCGGTTACATTGTGACTTTCGTAGCTGATTACAATTGATTCGAAATCGTTCAGGACCAGGCTGTCACTATACTCGAGCTCGCTATCTGCTTCGTTGCCGCTCTCAAGCTCCTCGATCGGTGGCTCGTCGGGGTCCTAGTACAGTAAAGAGTCTGTGAAGTAGTTCTCGACGCCCTTGAAGGGTTGCTTGTCGGCCACTTCCGTTTTCACTTGCTTGTAATTATCCACATACTTCAAGCATTAGTGTAGTGTGGACGGGAGTATTCGGTTGCTATGGATCCATGGACGTCCTAAGAGCATGTTGTAGGATGGCTCAGCATCGATGACGTAGCAGGTCACCTCCGTCTTCATGTCTCCTATTCGACACTTCAGACGGATCTTGCCGAGCGGCCGAGTCCCAGTGGCATTGAAGCCAAAGATAGTCGTGGTAGTCGTGGATAGACGTTTCGAGGGTATCCCCAGGTGTTTGATCAACTTCAGGGGTACAATGCTTAGCGCAGACCCCGAGTTGACTTGAATTCGATCCACTTTCGAGGAACCGATGTACCCTATAAAGTATAGTGGTCGATCATGAGAGGTGCTTTTGATGAGCATGTCCTCAGGAGTGAATGTGATGCAAGGGACGCGCCTCTTGGTGGTCTGGCAGCACATCGCGCATTCCCGTCCCGTGTCTTCTTCCCTCACGAAATGGGCACAGAAGACTTCTAAGTTGGCCAATGCCTCTTTTAGGGCTTCGGGTAGGCCTGGATAGCCGCATGAGGTCAGACATGGTAATTTGCACAGGGATGCTCTTTGGTTGCACGAGCATGTTGAATCGGAAAGGCTGATTACTCGAGCTCGGCCTATCTGGATCTAGAGGGGTTGCTGCCGCTGGCCTCGTGGGAGGTCCTGCCGGGTTCTCCGCCTTCGTAGGGTATTCTTTTGCGAATTCCTTCCCTGCTCTTGTGGCGAGGACGGCAATTTCCTCCTCAGAGTCCGTGAAGATAGATACTGCAGTCTGGTCTCCATCCGGCACGGCGGAGATGGCATTGCAAGGTTTACCTTTGGTCTTCCTTGAGGGTTTTGTAGTCCACTGTTCGTCACTGAGGAGGTCTGGATGGACCCACATCACCTGACCCGATGACAAAGTCTGGGGTACTAAACCTTTCCCTCGTTGGTTGTGAGGGTCATCATTAGTGATTTTTAGGACTGCTTTGGGGATAGGGATTACCCCTGCCGGAGCCTGAACCTCCGGGAGATCTGTCCCAAAACTCAATGTGATCATATTCGTGGTCACCTACTTTTGTATCTTCTCCTTCTTTAGGACTCCTGCATCGTAGAGGGCCTGAAGCTTATCATTGAGGATATAACACTTAGAGGTGTGGTGGCCAAGGAATCTGTGATAGGCACAATAACCCGGGTCATTGGTTTTGTTCGCCTCTTTAGGCTTTGTGACCTCCGGTAATTTAATTCGATTGCTCTTGAGTAGCGTATCGAATGTCACCACCACTTGGTCTTCCTTGAAGTCGTATTGCCGCTGAGGGCGTTGCTCGAATTGTTTAGGCATCGGCCTTTGAGAAGTTTTGGATGCCGGGGCGGAATTGACAGCCATGATCTCTTTTCCTCTTGTTCGAGGGGGATTCTTTGGCACGGTCAGCTCCACGGATCCCTTCTTGGGCTGTGGCTCCTCGGCTTCTAGCCTTTTGATCATGTTTTCCACTTGCTTTCCCTGACGAACAAGTTCTTTCCAGGTCCGGGTTTCCACCGCGTCGACTTTAGACAGAATGTGGATTCAGAGATTATTGCGCCACATTTTGATCAGTATGGATTTGGAAACTTGGTCCTAATAGTGGACCGATCGGTTCCTGAATCTCTTCACGAAGTCGTTGACCGACTCCGACTTCCGTTGCTTTTCGGCGAGGAGGGTGGCCATCGACACCTCCGTGTCGTCGTTGAAAAAGCGAGCCAAGAAGAGTCTTTCTGCGTCGGTCTATGACTTGATAGAGCCGGGTTCTAACTTGCGGAACCATTCGAATGCTACTCCTTTGAGGGTGCCTATGAATAACCGGGTGAGAATAACGTCATTCCCCGTAAGGAATCCGGTCTGCGCCATAAAATAGTAGATGTGCTGTGAGGGTGAGCCCTTGCCATCGAACTACACCAAGCTAATCGGCTTGAACTTCGCTGGGTATGAGACTGTATCCCACTCGACAGGATAGGGTCGGACCACCCCCAGCTTGTTCATGTTCTGTTGGATCTTTAAAGCGTTGAGCTGGCTTTGGAACTCGTCGAACCTCTTGTCGCAGGCGCTACCCCCAGTATGCGATATTCCTAACGATGTCTTGGAAGAGTAATCAGATTGTGGGCCGACATTATCCTCCGTTTTAGTCGCTGGACGATGGGGAGGTATCCACTCCTTACTCCCCATCTACCGCGGTAAGGCGTGCTGGGCTCTTTTCTTCTTCTTCTTCTTATTCAGAAGCTGCTCCAACATTTCCCTTAAGAAGTCTATGGTCGCCTGTTGTTCTTCAAACTTTTGGGCCACCGTCTATTCATGTGTGGGTTCAGCCATGTGTACCCTTGCCAGTGCGTCCTGACTTGAGTGCGATGTTTAGGACGTGGCTGCTGCTGAGTACACCTCATCTTCGCCACTGGAGGGAGACGCTAAAGTTGAGTAATCAAACCCGATGCTCACCCCCGTGCGACTACGGGTGCGTTGGTATATACCATCTCGTTCTCGTTGAACAAGCGGAGGGTTAGGCCCCAGGAAGGAGTCCGAATCTGGAGAACCAGAGACTACAGCCTTACCCCTGTCCATCATGTTGATTGTAGCGGACGGAAGTTCTAGATCATCGGCGGTGCGTCCTCTTCGGTAACGATGCCTTCGACTAAAAGGTCTCGGTCGAGAAGGCCATTGAGAAAGCCTCTCGAACACTGAAGGTTTCACCGTTCCTATACATTGGCAGTCAGCGAGTACTGTTTGGATAAGCCTTTCGCAGTGGCACTGAGGATTCGCCTCATGTATGGTGCGTTTGCGAGTTAGGTAACCCCGGAGGTCTTCTACGGGTGGTTGGCGACAACCCCCAACGTCACATAGATCGCCCGAATGATCACACGAGAAAGTTTTGGATGTACTCCCTGGTGTACACTGGGTGGAATGGTTAAGTGTTGGAGTTGGGCGAGTTTGCCTTGGTAGGCGAGTCTTCGTGTTTGGGCAAACTCCAGCATGCAGGCGAAACTCAACCATTTACTCACGCAGGCGAGTTTGCGAGGTATCGTCTACTACTTTGCCTTTGTAGTCAAGGCTCTCCCGCTTGTTATACTTATCCGTCAAGGGGTCGTGGCGAGACTCGCCCGCCTTCAAAGGTTCGCCTATTCGGGTAGGCTTGTTCGCATCAAGGATGTGACCTGAAAAGTGAAATCCACCTGAGTGGGTGGTTTCGCCCACTCTGATTGGCGCGCCTGAGCGGTCTAGTTGGTCAGCAATACCAAGTCTGCCGTAACGGGGGGTATTATGATCAGAGCGAAGTACGCTCGTACGCGAGGGCTCGCCTGATTTGGAGAGCCTTCCAACGTTGGGAGGGTCGCCTCTTCGTTTTACACTCTTCAAACCTGGGTAATAACTCAGGCCGTCGTGTGAGGCAAGGGCTCGGGCCTCCTGTCGGGCGAGGGCCTGTCGTTGCCACTGGCGAGCTCTTCTGGAGAGAGGAGCTTCCATGCGGATTGCGATGGCATGGTCTGCACCGAAATGAACCACCGTTTCTTCCTGGGCGGGTGTCTGCGAGGGTCGTTTAGCAACCCATCCAGCAGTCCTTCGTCTTGTGCTCTTGACCTCTGGTTTGGCCTCTATCAATTCGGAGGGAGTGGGCTTCCCCGACGTGACTCGGATAAAGTCTCCAGGCGCGGAGACTTTGACCGTTTGAGGTCGGCCTCGACGCATGACTCTGTGGTGTTTGCGGGATGCATCACCACCAGAGGAGGAAGAAGACAAGTACTCCTCATACCTGGCTTGGTTGAACTCAATTTCTAAGGACTCCACAGTTATCCCAACAGCAACCTCGTCGAAGTGAGCTACCACCATTTCGGTTGAAGAAATAGTTTCTTCTACTGTGGTCGCCATCTTCTGTAGGTGTGAATTTCTGATCTTCTGAAATAGGGATTTTGTTTGTATTGATAAGAACAGCTTATTACAAACTAATAAATTGAAAATTATAACAGAAGCGGAGGGAATGCCCTCCTTGTTTAACGTGGGGACTTTCGGTAGCTATAGGACGCCTCGCTCAGTTCTCACACAGTCTGCTTCCCTTGGATGATCCGACCGAGGTTGCTAGCGAGCTTCAGTACACAGTAGAAGCTCAAGTCGGTAGAGTTCGAGTCTCCGAGTTTGACGGCGATCAGGGCCCGAAACTGGGAGAAAATGCTACAGTGCAGAGATTATGCAAAGAGCTTATCGTCAACTCAGTTGAGAGTCAAGAGCTAGTGGTTCAGTTAACTGGCTGAATTAATCAATTAACTATGAGTGAACCTCTTTTCTGAAGCCAGGAGAGGTTCTTAAATAGAGGAGAGATGGCGTGGCCGCTCCTTAAATCATGGGATATGACCATGTACTATTAGGAGAGTAATCATGCCTTTGGTTTGTACCATGAGCGGTTACTTGATGGGCTCGGAGCACTGTACTCCTTCCCTTCACGTCGCGAGGAGTGGGAAAGCGCATCCTTGTACGTGCTATTGCGGCTGCTAGGCACTAGCTCGGCGAGCTCGTCGATCGCGGGCGGATCCAGCTCTTGATTCGTGCAAGCGAGGTGAGCTTCAACCGTGAGCATGCAGGCGGACTTGGCGACTGCATGGATTTGACTGGTCGCTCATACTGTGAGCGGCTACTTGATGGGCTTGGAGTACTATGCTCCCTTCCTTCATGTCGTGGGAAATGGGAAGGCCCATCCCTGTACGCAGCGTAGCGGCTGTCGGGTACACTGCTTGTAGGCGAATTCGACTCTCGACTCGTGCGGGCGAGTCGAGTAGACAGGCGAATTTCAATCATCTGGATGATCTTGACTCGTGCGGGCGAGTCGAGTAAACAGGAGAATCTGGATGATCTTGACTCGTGCGGGTGAGTCGATCATACAGGCGAATCTGGATGATTTTGACTCGTGCGGGCGAGTTGATCATACAGGCGAATCTGTGATCAATAAATGCGAGCGAATTTGGCAACTGCGTGGTTTGTGAGTCAAGCCCATGGGTGAGTTCCAACCTTGATTTGTGTGGGCGACTCTGACTCGCAGGCGAATTTCACGTAAGTCTGCAAAGGTAGTTTTTACCGTCTACAGGGACAGAGAGATCCCCCTGTGAGATAAACCAGTTGAGGTAGGGAGAGCATCATAGAACGGGCGCCAAAGGAACACTCTAATCTTCGGTGGGATCTCTGCCTACCTGATCAAGGACCACTACTTCGCCACCCTAGAATCTAAGGTGGAAGCAACATTAGACATAGTGTGGTGAAGAAGTCGATACCCACTCTTAAGTGTGTAGCATTCCTTATCCATATAATGCCAAATGAGTTTGTCAGGGACAGGAGAAGGGGGTGGTGGGGTAAGTGAAATATCCTCCTGATCCACCTGTCAAAAGGAATTAGCAATGAAATCATGATTCAAAGTACCCGAAGTAGAGATTAGCTCAGCCACCCTCCTGGATAGGTCGATCACAGAAGTAATTAGCCTGAAAGAAAAGAGCCTTAGGATCCATGGGTTAACACTGATAGAGACACTCTGGCCATCACTTATCCTCCATCTCAGACCTCGGGCCAGGAGCTCTCGACCCCAGATAATGCTCCGCCATAAATAAGAATAACCAGGGCCGACATCAGCTAAAAGAAAGTCCGAGTCCCTGAAATAATTCCCCTTCAAAATCCTACTAGCCAGAGAAGAAGGGTCCTGAATGATCCTCCAGGCCTGCTTAGTCACCAGTGCCTGATTAAACATCTGTAGATCTTTAAAGCCCAGACCACCCTCTGACTTTGTTCGACACACCTTCTGCCACCTGACCCAGTGAATCTTCCTCTCACCAGAAGTTGATCCCCACCAGAATCTCATAATAATAGACTCAATCTCTCTGCACAAAGAAAGGGAAATGCAAAAGATACTCATCACGTAGCATGGAATTGCCTGAAAATAGTTTTCACCATAACCTCTCGCCCCCAGCCAAGAAGAGAGCCCTCCTCCAAGCTTGGACTCTTTTCCAAATTAAGTCTCTGATGGAAGCAAAAGTCTGACATCAGCTTCTTCCAACCACTAAAGGGAGGCCTAAGTACCGATCATGTGACTGGGCCCTATCAAGCCCCGGGACAGAGAAAATAGAGGCCCTAGTATCATCATCTACACATGGGCTAAAGGTGATGGAATACTTCTGAAAATTAACTTTATGATCTGTTGCAACCTTATATAGTAACAAAGTACTCTAGACATCTTGTGCATCAGTCTGAGAAGCCTGAATAAAACCAAAGAGTCATCTACAAAGAACAAGTGAGAAATCCTTGGCCCCAACCAAGAACAAGATAACCCTCTGATGCACCTATTCTCCTCCTGTTTGATGATTAGTGCCGAGAGAGCTTCCATACAGAGAAGAAACAAATATAAAGATAGTAGGCATCCCTTCTGTAGATCACGAGTAGGAGTGACCTTACCCACAATCTGACCATTGAGGCAGAAAGAGAGTGAGGAAGTGGAGATACAGTCCAAAATTAGATTCCTCCAATGATCTGGAAAGCCCATGACCTGAAGGACCCTATCAATAAACCCCCATTCCACTCTGTCATAAGTCTTACTCATATCCAACTTCAGTGTCATATAGACAGACTGACCTCGTCTCCTCTTCTACAATGTGTGGAGAAGTTTAAAGGCAATAATGACATTGTCCTGAATAGATCTCCCTGGGAGAAAATCACTCTGAAAGCATCCAATCAATCTGCCAAGAACCCGCTTCAATCTATTAGCAATGGTCTTTGTGACAATCTTGTAGACCGTATTACATAGGCCGATGGGTCTAAAGTCTGCCACAGTCTCAGGTGAATCCTTTTTGAGGATGAGAAACACATTGGTCATATTTCAAGACCTGATAGATGAGCCCCCATTTAGAATCTTCAAACATGCAATTGAAATTTCTAGGCTAATAATAGACCACTGGGACTAGAAAAAGGATGCATGGAAGCCATCTGGGCCAGGTGCCTTTGAAGGATCCATAGATCGAAAGAGCACCCCATACCTTATCACCTATAAAAGGCTCAGAAATGATCCAAATGTCATCCACTAAAAGTTGTAAAGAGATAGCCCCACCCACCTCAGCTAAAACCTCCTATGAAGGAGTGGAAGAAAAAAATAGCTTCGAGAAATAATCCTCAATAAGCGTTGCAATTCCCACATGATCCTCCACCCAAGTGCCATTCGGATGATGTAGGAGGCTAATGAAGTTCTTCCTCCTCCTAGTGAAAGCTCTCATATGGAAGAATTTGTTGTTACGGTCCCCGTCTCGGAGCCAATCAATCCTTGCTCTCTGTCGCCAGAAGCTCTCTTCCCTATACTCAAGAACCTCCCTCTCCTTCTCAAGCCTTCGAATCTTAGCCATACGATCCCCTACATTAGGAGAAGAGTAGAGAGACTGTAGCTTTGCTGAATAACTAACAATCTATGCCTCCATCTGCCAAAATGCTCTTGGCTCTAACTACTGAGTTTTGTAGCACAAGACCCTAGCTTCTGACAAACTGACTCACATAGACCCTGTTGTGTGGAGATCCCAGGCCAGGCCCTGCTAATAACATCACTCAAATCATCCTCTTTGAGCCAAAAGGGTTCAAAGTAGAAGGAACAACCATGCCTAACAGGAGGGGGCGAGGAGCAGCAAAATATTATATAATAGGACGATGGTCAGAAATAGAAAAATCCAAGTGGTGTACCTCAGCAGTGGGAAATATCTCACGCCAGCCAGAGTAAGCTACCATACTGTCCAAGCGCTCCTAGAAATGAGATGCACCAGATTGACGATTAAACCAAGTGAATGTGTGCCCACGATACCCCAGATCTAGAAGCTCACAATGCAGCAGAACACTCTAGAAATCTATCATACTCAAAACTTGCGACTGTCTACTATCCAACTTCTCCTATGGGCTCGTGATGGCATTAAAGTCACCTCCACATAACCATGGCTTAGAGGAAAGACCCCTCAACTATCTCAACAGATCCTAGGATTGGTATCGTAAGTGTTTTCAGAGATGACCACAAAACCCGGTGAATCGACAGTTCCTTCCTGCAGAGTCAACAATTGATACATCAATGTGCTCAGGAGAAAAAGAATGGATAGTCACATCCATTTTATTGCCCCATAGTAATATGAGTCCACCACTTCTGCCTCTACTATCCACCACAAAGCAATTTTAGAAACCCAACTGAAATATGATCATATGCACCCACCTACCAGAAAGTCTAGTCTCTGAAAGAAATACTAGACTTAGTGAACGAGTCAGCATCATCCTTCGGAAAGTGGTGAACATTTTAGGGTTCCCCGGTCACTGAATATTCTAGCAAAGCAACTCATGGCTCTTGGCACCCCTAACCACTAGGGTGCGCCTCAACAAGAGTAGAATTTGGACCGAGAACCACCGATCATGCCCTCTTCTCATGTACATCTGGAGGGTCCTTCAAAGAATCTTTCATGCGTTTGCTCCCTACCCCTTTCTATTTGGAGCCTTGCTGCCCAGACCCTCTAGCAAGCCTCTTCCAGGTTAATAAAGCCAACTTTCCCGAATTCATAAGGATTAAATCCTTCAAGAGTTGCGCTCACGCTCCGATACCACTTACAATACGTTAGTGTATGTTAGAGTGGGTGGTCTTTGAATGGAAATGTGAAATATGCGCTGGTACATCCTGCATGAGTCCAATACCAGCCCTGTGTGCCATCGATCAATACCCCTTCGTAGCTCAACTGAGGGCTCGTGTTCCCTACGTACAATTGATTATATCTGAACTGTCAGGTGAAGCGACAGGGGAAATAGGGCTCCATGTAGTAGACTGAGCCTGTCCGAAAGATGTGGTAGCTCGGTCGAATGTTGACAAGCCAACGGAAACTACCCAAAGATAAGGCACTGTAGTAGTCTCCCATTGGCACGTCCTTGAACGATTCACCATATCCTCTATCGGAGAAGTATGGGAAGCATCGATAGAAATTGTAGTTGCTGAAGAAAGACAAAGATTTCCATATCTTCACAATTTGTTTATACTTCCATGATGATTTCTCCAGGTGCTGAACGAAGGGAATCAGTTTCCCTTCCCGACGTGTGGCCGGCGCGCTCATCAAGCACTCGTAGTGCTGCACAAACCATACAATCAAATAAGTGTATGGCAGGCTAGCCCTGGGATTAGGAGTTTTGGCTACTTCTTCTCCTCCCTCCTCCTCAACATACGACACTTTGCAAAATTGTGTTGTCAACGTATGGAGCCTACTTTGGATGCACGCCACCATAACTGGTAGTAGCGCATAAGAACGTCCGTGAGCTAAATGGACCGCAGGGTAGACAACCTCAACTGGGATCGCCTCAAAAGAATGTGTGAGAAACACATATCTCTTCAGCGACAACATAAGGTACCCGACAAGCAAGGCCTTATTAGATATCGGGGTCTTGGCCTGGTGGTGGAACGATTGAAAGGTCTTCCCTAGCTTGAAACCCCCTTCATCATGTTCAAGGGTTTCCAAAACCTTACCCCCGAAAATTCTCTTTTCCACTTCCACCTGATTGTAAGTATTAGGGGCAAGATGTGCATCTTCTTGTCATCCGTGTTCTGGAACAGATAATCAGCCTAATTTTTGTGGCTGATACCAGGGGTCCTCTTCTTTTTGCCTTTTTGATCCACCACCTCGATAGTGTGCAAACATATGTGATAGTGGCAGAGAAGTTCTTAGAGGGTCTCTACCACTTGGGGAAGCTTATCCGAGAGATATTCAATCTCTTGCTGGCCGGGGACGTACTCTTCGTACGGAAACTGCCACATTGTCAATCCTGACACTTCATACATCTCATGAAGTGCAAAACCCAACTCGCCATTTGGGGTGAAGAATGTACTACTTCCAGGTCACTAGAGCTCTAGTATGCTCTGAAATTGCGGCACGTTAATCTTAATGCCATTTGGGTGGCCCTGATGGCTCTGTATGTCATGCCCCGCTTCCCAGAATATAAGGAATCGGGACGCGAGCAAGCCCGCGACATATTAGAGTGAGGAGAAATAAATAATAGACCATTTCTTCTCAATGTAATATACTAAGCATCAAGAAATAAATGCAAAGGCACGTGTCCCTAATAATAGATAGCAAGAATATAATAAACAACTCAGAACAAAATATCCATATCACAAGGAAATATAATCCAGGACATAATATTCGGGTTAACATGCCCTTATACATGACTAAACAACTGAATACTGAAGAAATATAAAACACATTGTTCAACGGGAAAAAAAAAGTACTACAAAAGCAACTAGGACCATCAACTAAGAAAAGATAACTGAGCTTCGACCTATTCTTTAATTCTGTCTGCAAGGCACTCTTGCTGAGAATACCTTGGCTGTGGCATGTCTCCAAGCTGAACACGTCCGTCCTCTAAATCTGACATACACCAGAGAAAATAGGTGTATGTTAGCGTGCATGGCACACGACAAGATCCCACAAGGGAGAAAAAAATGGTCGAATGACCAATGCGATAATCGATGCAACAATAGAAATTACAAAGAAACGTGCAACTGGAAATCTAACAAAATCAGCATGCAATCCACTACTAAATCATGATAATCATAAGGCCAACAGTATACAATAACAGGGTCGAGTACTAGCCATCCTAGAATATGTCACAGGTCCATATCTCACATAGAGTCAACATTTATATTTTTAGAAAAATGACTGTTCGCATATCCCCTACGTGCATCCAATACCGCTACACAAACTCGGTCAGAGGACTACACACAATTCGTTTTTAGCCTGGTCCGGAATCAAGCTAAACTCAGGTGAATATCAAACTCACAGACCAAAGTGACTACAAAAACTTCACTTTGACCCAACAAACAAACCCTAGTGTGACACAAACTCACTTGTGCGAGCCTGGAGATATATCAACAACAATATCCGATCACATGAACAAAGACTTTCCCATCCCAACTCTTCTTGTTTTTCTAAGTCAACACAACACATGTCTCTAGGTCACGCAAGACCACTACGGTCATGACTACTAACGGTTCTCAATCACAACAAGAAATAATAAATACGACTGATCATGTACAATAATATCATGGCATATCAGGAAATCAAAATTAAGAGTCATAAATTTATGAACAACAACCATATAATTCATAAAATAATCTTTTTCCAAAATAATTTATTTATTTAAAATAATTATTTTGCAAAGTTTATTTCTCATTATAATAATCTAAAATATTCCCTTTTTCAAAATAAATTCCTTTAAATTATTATAATTATCTAAAAAATGATTCTTTTAATTCATAATAACTATTCTAAAATAATATTTAAAATAAATATTAATTCAAATAATCCTGTTGTAAAATAAATTCCTTTAAAATTAGATTCACCATAATTATTCTAAAAATAATCTTTAAAATAATAAAATAACAATTCAAAATAACATCTTTTCCAAATAAACTATTTTAAATTATCTATTATAATAATTATTCAAAACTAACCCTTTTTTCAAATTAAATTCTTTTAAGATATTTATTATAATAATTATTTAAAACTTTCACCTTTTCCAAAATAATTGCTCTTAATTTATTTCTTATAATTAATAATTCCAAAAAATGTTTAAAATATTCTTTCTTTTAAAAACATCTAAAAAAAAACCCTTTTTACAAAATAATTTTCCCTTAAACTATTTATTATATTATCATTATTTAATATTATTCATTAACAAGCACACACAGTTATCACAATCTTTATACCATACCATAATCAAATCACAGTCTAGTCCAAGCAAATTCATAATAGGTCTAAAAATTGAAACAACAAGTCAAAGAGAAAGGGCTATTACCTCAGGTTTCCATTGATATGTCGGTTGATGTGCGAGTCTACGATCCGTGTATGAGGCGGCGACGACAGCCGCTGCACGAGGAGCTCGCACACGTGGCGACGGTCTGAAGGAACTAAGGTGACAACATCATTATTGTTGCTGGGTCTTCGGCGACGTGCAATAACGCTTTCATTGGCTGATCAGCTACAGATGGTGGCAGATGTGGGGAGCTGTGGCGGAGGAAGGAAGGAGAGGAGGTTAGGGTGGTTGCGTCGGCCGCCTGGGTTGGGGAAGAAGCAGGGCGAGGGGCAACAGGCGGCGAGATGGTGAGGGCGCGGTGGTTTGGGAGGGGCGACGGTTTGATGAGGAGTAGGAAGGAAGGGGATAGAGGAGCAAGGAGGTGGGGCTGGAGATGCGGTCGCTGCGGAAGGGGAAAGAGAGAGAGGAAGAGAAAGAGAGAGAAAAGATGGTTGGCGAGGGCTTTGGAATTTCACAGGTGTTATTAAGAGAAGATATAATTATATATATATATAATAATAATATATATTATATATATATAATATATATTATATATATATATATATATATATATATTATATATATAAAAAAAAAAAAAAAAAAAATTAATATATATATATTATAGATTAGGTTAGGGTTAGGGTTAGGGTTTAAATATTAAATATAATTAAGAAAAAATATAAGAATAATTAGGGAAAATTAATATAACTATAATACAATACTTATATTAACTAAACAATAATATAATAAATATTAATTAAACTGTTTTTACCAAAATCATTTAAATAAATATAAAATCAGATTTTTAAATCATAAAAAATTCTAGAAAATATAAATACTCTTTTGAAAATAATAATTTCATATTTTAAAATACCAAAAAATTATTTAACTAGTATCAAAAATTCACGGTCATTACAGTGTATAACTCCGAGCCCTAAAGATCGGAGTTCTCCACCAACACGAATGTTGTGATCCTACACCACCAAACGCTATTGCCTGCTGTTGAGTGGATCCACCCTGGAGCTTTGAAATCTTTAGGAGGAAATTGCCCTCCGGTATTGAAGAAACAATGGCGAAAAGTCTCCGCCACCGCAGTTGTCTCTCCCATCGGCAACTCACTCTTCAACAAGCTGGGGTGTAAGTCGGTGACGCACTTGCTAAAACTATCAATACCGAATCCAGCAGTCAAACCTGTGAAGATTCCATAGGTAACTCCGTCTTGAGTAGGGGTTAGCTCCTAATTCATCACACGAGGGACAGAGAGCGAGCACAACTCTATAATGGAAAATCCCCTCGGCATGCTGGAGATGAAGTAGCGAACGCCGTCCACAATGCAGGGCCATCGGCTCTCACCAGGGAGCAGACTTTGGGATCAACTCTCGCATCGCCAAAGAGGAAATGTGGTTTCTTCATCTTCCTACACTAAGAGGCGGTCATCGCAGCGTCTGTAATCAGTTCACATAGGGTCAAATAATGACCCTCAGAAACCCTTTGTTCTAGCTCTAGGGCTATCGGCGGAGAAAATGAGTAGCTGTTCGTGGATTGGGAACCTAACAAGAGTAGTGAATCCCATACCACTGGCATGGCCAATGGCACTGACTCTATGTAGAGCCTCTTCAGAATAAGCCACTGCAAGACGAAACAAAACAAGGCTAGAAAATTTTAACACAAAATTGAAAATTTCACCAAGTCCTCAAGAGAGGCGAGCTACGCTGCACAGGCAAGCTCCATTATGCTGGCGAGCTAACTACTAATGAACCTCGCCTGACTGAGCAAAGTTTGCCTGACAAGCAGAGATCAACTGACAAGTGAAACTCACCTGACAAGAAGAGCTCGCCTAAACAACAGAACTTCGCTAGAATAGACGAAGCTCACCGGAAGAATGAACAACGCATGTTCATCTTCTCTGACTGGTCCACGGTCCCAAAACTTACCTGAAGAGGACGGTGTAATGTTGGAGGCAGCAGGAGCAACGCCGGAGGTAGCAGAGATAAGGGTCCTCCCCTTTCCCTTTGAAGCAAGAGCCTTGACTTTGGGGGCCATCTTAAAAGCAAGAAAAAAATCACACTGAAAAAGGAAGCTCTGTTCTTTCTGAAAACTCGAGCAAAAAATTTTCAAGTGTGCAGAAGCTCTCAACGGAGAGGACGAAGCCTATTTATAGGTGACGAATCATCGGTTGAGATTTGATATCTCAACCGAAGTGACGGTTTAGATCACACAAACGGTTTAGTTTTAACTATTTCAAAATGAACGACTGAGATCAACTCTCAATTCAATGGTCCAGATCTAAAATCCAAGTGACGAGACGCTTCAGATTCAAACAAGTGGTCGAGATCTATTTTTTCGGAATCAACGACCACGATTTTTTATCAAAACAACGACCGAGATTCGAGATCCTAATGGCATAACGGCTCAAATTGAATGCGTAAAAATAAGGGTGTTAGTCAAATTGCATTTAATGCGATCTGACACGCCATCGTCGCCTTAGCTGGCTGACGCCGAGGCTCGCTTGCA
>NC_033801.1:64549916-64569597 GCF_001876935.1 Asparagus officinalis | reverse complement strand
GCTTGGTGTTTGCCCACAGGTGTCTAACTCACTTGCAAGCACGTGGCTCACCTGCCATTGCTTGGTGTTCGCCTGCAGGCGTTTGACTCACCAGCAAGCACGTGGCTCGCTTGCCATTGCTTGGAGCCGCCTACATATACAAGCTCGCCTACAAGGCTAAGTTCGACTGAACACTTAGCTCGCCTGAGTTTGTTGAGCTCACCTGAATTGCTCATTTTAATCAAATTGATCGAGTTTGTGAGTAAGGTGCTTGACTTCGCCTGAACCAATGAACAATGATTATTTTTCATTCAAAGTATTCCAGACCCCATGCAACCTGATTCGGGTCTGAAAACTTTGAAGGGGGTTTTGTGAGCAAATAAAATTACATTTAATCCAAAAATCAAGAGTTCGCTTGCACAACTCTGCCTGAACGTCTAAATCTCACAAGAACAAAGCTTATGTGGCTTGTTCGCCTGCATCAAATAGGCTAAGTCAAGCTCGCCTGAATGCTTGAATTCACAGGTGAAGCGAAGTTCGCCTAAGCAGTGGACTTCGCCTAAAAATAACTAAGCTTTCCTGAATACTTTGATCGCCCACACGAGTCAAGCTCGCGTGCAGGAATTTCGCCCGTACGAACCAAGCTTGCCTAAGTGTTTAACTCGCTCGCAAACTCGCCTGAGCGTTTAACTCACTCGCAAGCTCGCCTAGCTCGCCTGCTAGCTCTCCTGAGCTGTTAAAACCACTTACTTGAATTGTGGGAGTGGTTACGCCCACTTCCCATGATTCAAGGGGCCGGTTATGATCTTCTCAAGCTATATATAGCTATTTATGGCTATATGAGGGGAGATCTTTTGGCTTTTTAACATCTGGGCATCAGATCCTTGGCTCTTGAATTCTTGAATTAATCTCGATCTTAGTATCTTGGAGATCTAATTCTTGGCTCTTTACATCTTCTTGATCTTATCATTGTGAGATCTTGAATTCTCTTGGCATTTTGTCTTTTGGGAGACAAAAGAACCGAATCTTGCCTATTTTGAGCGTTCGACCTTGATTTTAAGCTCGGGTGATTGAATTATTCAACTCAAGTTTCTACCACGTGCTGAAACTTGTTCGCAATCTCATTCAAATCGTCCAAGGGAAGCAAACTTGACATGAGCATCGAGGGAGGTATCCTATCGCTACCAAAGAACCCACATCAATCAAGAAAAGATCGAATCAATTCTCTTCGCTTCTATGTAAAAGTGATTTTTGATTTGTAATCCAATTTCAATTAATACAAATCTTTAAGATCAATTTTACGACCTACACATGCGCAAGCAGAGGCTAATAAATAGTTTCTGTATGTGTTTTTAGAGAATGTCCCAATTTTTGTTTTCTTTGTAGAGAGAAGTTTTACAAGTGTAAGGCTCACTCTTTTGTTTCCATTGTAATGATAAATGATTGTAATAGAAGCTGCAATAAAACTTGCTCCCGACGCAAACATCCCCGACCACATCTCTCGATGGTAATTCACTACACAATCCGGTTTGGAAGCTGGAACTTCTACACAATGATCTCCCTAAGATCGAACTCTCCACCAATGATCTCCTCAAGATCAAGCTCTGCAAACAATGCCACACAATCCAATATGAAGAAAAATTATCTCTCTTACAGCAATCCTATGGCAAGGATGAAGAGATAAGCAATTTGAAGCTCAGGGGTTTGTGAGTATATGAAAGTGAAAACCCAAACAAGAAAAACTTGAGAAAGAGTAGAAGATTAAGCTTAGAATGCTCAAAAATGAAAACTCAAGTTTTTCTTAGTTCTCTTGGCTCTTTAACAAATGAGACCTGGGGACTATTTATAGTCTCTCAACATATCAGCCCAAAAACAAAGAAAATCCAAAAGATAAAACAAATCCCTTAAAACAGGATTCTGAAAAACTAGTCGTTACTGTGGAAAACTACGATCGGTCGACAGGTCAAACATATCAGTCGACTGATTAGTTGATCGTTAGTCAATACTGGAGAAACAAAAGACACTGTCGGTCGACTAACCAGGAGACTGACTGCAGGATGCTATAAACCTGCTCCTGGTCGATCGACTAAAAAAAGGCGGTCGACCGAAAAACTGACATTTTAGATACTTGATTTTTCCAGAAAAAGTTGATTTTCTAAATTTGATTTAAAATAGTAAATCAACTCCAAAAATAGTAATACTAGAGGGAACATTTATAAATAAAAAAATAAATATTTTAAAAGAGGAATTTCTAAAATGGCATTTCCCATTTGTGAAAACTTATTATTTTGTAAAAATCGTCAAAAATATGAATTTGGAAATGTGTGTGTGGATTCCTCTAATGCTTCAAAAGTTATCAAATTTATTTCTTGCCAACATTATAATCTAGAGAGAAGTAAAAATACAAATATCGCTTATGATTGTCAAAGCTTGAGTACCGATATTTGCTAAGTTTTATTGATGAAGCTCTTCTTGCGCTTGAAAACTCTTCTTTATTTGAAATCCGCGTGAGTCGATCTTTGAGCATTTTAGGGCTTCTTCATCAACTTGCCTCCACCTCCATGAATATCATCATTAAGGCCCAAATCCATCCATCCTCCTTTAATGACACTATATTGCTTGATAAAACACATCCTGCGTAGGATCACTTGACAAGCAATTAATACTAATAATAGGATTTATAAATCATAATCAAAACACGAGACCTAATAATCTCCTCCTTTTTGATGATGAAAAATCACCATTATAAAAGAGCATTAAAAATAAATGTTGCTTATAGATAGATGCTCCCCTATCTATAAGGCTCTCCCCTATCAATGTGCACAAATTTTCTCCCCCTTTGGTATCATCAAAATAGGGTGCACAAAGAAGAAAAGAAAATATCAACAATTTATTCAAATTAAGAGGGTTCTAACTAAAAACTTAGGAATGAAAAAAAATATACAACTCATGGAACTAAGTAAGCCATATAAAAAGATTATAAAACATAAACAATCAAAGGATGGACATGCCTAATTCACCCCTTATGCAACAAAAATCTTCTTTGCAAAGAGGCTTGGAAAAGATGTCCGCTAATTATGATTTTGTATCACTATAAATAAGGGATACATTTTTTCTTTCCACATGATCATGTAAAAAATAATGTCGAACATCAATATGTTTGGTTCTAGACTAAAGAACTGAGTTTTTTAAATTATTCATAGCACTAGTATTATCATAAAAAAATTTCGTATCATAAAAATGTAAATCAAAATCAACCAAATTTTATTTTATCTATAATAGTTGAGCACAACATAAGACGACGGTAATGTATTCCTCTTCCATAGTGGATAAGGCTACACAATTTTGCTTCTTAGATGACCAAGAAACTAGAGAGTTGCCTAAGAATTGACACGTGCCACTAGTACTCTTATGGTCTACCTTGTATCCGACAAAGTTAGCATCATAATAACCATAAAGATCAAAAGTAGTATGCTTCGGATAAAATAAACCAAGTTCAATAGTACCATTTATATACTTAATAATAATACGTTTAACCGCAATTAAATGAGATTTTCTAGGAGAAGCTTGAAACCGTGCACATGCATAAACACTAAATATTATGTCCAGTATACTAGCAGTGAGATAAAGTAAACTACCTATCATACCTCAATAGAGCTTTTGGTCTACTTTCTCACCACTTTCATCCATGTCCAACTTGATGGAGGTATTCATTAGAGTTGGTGCGTGCTTGGAGTTTGACATCCCAAATTTCTTCACCAACTCTCTTGCATACTTGCTTTGTGACACGAAAATTCCATCATCACTTTGTTTGACTTGGAGACCAAGAAAGAATGTGATCTCTCCCATCATACTCATCTCAAATTGCTCTTACATAACTTTTAAAAATTCCTTGCACAAAGTTTTATTAGTAACCCTAAAAATAATATCATCAACATAGACTTAAACTAAGATGAAATCATTTTTGCTTTTTCTAAAAAACAAAGTATTATCAAAATTTCCTTTAGAAAAACTATTTTCAATAAGAAAACTAGAGAGGCGAGCATACCAAGCTCTTGGAGCTTGTTTCAACCCATACAAAGCTTTTTGTACCCGACAAACATGATTTGGAAACATAGGATTAATAAATCCGGGGGGTTGCTCAATATAAACCTCTTCATCAATAAAACCATTTAAAAAAGAAGTTTTAACATCCATTTGAATAGTTTGAAAAATTTAAAGCTAGCAAATGACAAGAACATATGTATTGACTCCATTCTTGCAACCGGTGCAAAGTTTCGTCATAATCAATGCCCTCCTCTTGATTGTATCCTTAGGCGACCAATCTAGCTTTATTCCTAGTCACTATGCCAAATTCATCAAGTTTATTTCAAAAAACACATTTAGTTCCAATAACAGAAAATTCTTTTGGTCTAGGAACAAGTTTCGAAACATGATTTCTTTGAAAATTATTTAATTTGTCATGCATGGCTAAAACCCAAAACTCATCATTTAAAGCATCATCAACATGTTTTGATTCTATTTGAGATAGAAAAAGCAATGTTACCACATTTGCTAATTGCTTTTGAGCGGATCATAACGCCTTTTGAGGGGCTTCCAATGATTTGCTCATTAGGATGATCCGGTGCAAACTTCCAAGTTTTGAAAAGTTCTTCTCGATTATTTTCACGCTCTTCTTCTAAAGTCTTTGGTGCAACCGTTGAAGGGGTGTCATTGATTTGTGATAGTTCCAATCCTCCTTCAATGTCATCATCATCCCTAATAGGCATAAAATCTTGCGAACCGATATTAGTTTCATCAAATGTAGCATTTATAGATTCTTCAACAATAAATGTTCATTTGTTGAAAACTTTATAAGCCTTACTCCTTGATGCATATCCTAAAAATATTTCAATATCTATTTTAGAATCAAATTTATCATGATAATCTTTAGTTTTCAAAATAAAACATTTGTAACCAAAAATCCGAAAATACCCTATGTTAGGTGTCTTACCAAAATAAAGTTCATAAGGATTTTTCTTGAAAATAGGCCTAATTAAAATACGATTTAAAACATGACAAACCGTGTTAACGGCTTCCACCCAAAAATACTTAGGTAAATCAAATGCATGTAATGTAGTGGGTGTCATCTCTTATATGATACGATTTTTCCGTTTAACAACACCATTTTGTTACGGTGTTCTTGGTGCGAAAAACATATGAGTGATACTATAATGGTCACAAAAATCACTAAACACTTATTTTGAAACTCACCACCATGATCACTACGAATTTTGACAATTTTCAAACTTTTTTTTTGTTTTCAACCCTTTTTACAAAACGGGAAAACTCATCAAAACGCTCATCATTGTTTGCAAAAAATATGACCCATGTAAAATAAGAAAAATCATCAACCAATATAAAAACATAATTCTTTCTTCCTAGTGAGGCAACACGCATAGGACCAAAGAGATCAAGATGAAGTAATTGCAAATGTTTAGTGGTCGATACCTCGTTAATGGATTTAAAGGAACTTTTGATTTGTTTACCTTTGGCACACTCTTCACATTGGAGTCTTTAACAAAGTTTAAACATGATAGTCCTTTTACTAAGTTTTTCTTTGATAGCTTGGAAATTAACTTCATGTTTGTATGTCCAAGTCTTTTGTGCCAAATCTAAGGATCACCATCCACCGCAATAAGACATTTTATATCTTGATCTATAAGCTTATTCATCTCAAAAAATATACACATTAGACTTTCTAAGGGCAACAAAAACAATTTTATCTTTGAAGTTAACAATACATTTATCCGGTTTAAAAATAATGTTATAGCCTTTATCACTTAGTTGACTAATACTAAGAAGATTATAATTTAGTCCTTTAACTAAGTAAACATCTTCTATAACGGGAGAATGCTTCTTACCAATAATACCAATACTTACAATTTTACCTTTCTCCCCACCGCCAAAGGAGATGTTGCCTCCTTTCATCCTTGATAGGGTTGCAAAAAGACCTTTATTGTCCGTCATATAATGAGAACAACCACTATCAAGGTATCACACTTCCTTTCGTCTTGTACGAGATATTCTCTATAAGTAAAGAAGTAGTAGATACTTTAGGTACCCAAATCTTGGGTCCTTGAATGTTAGTACTCTTAGTACCATTGGGTACCCACATTAACCCATAATCATAAGTATTATTTCTAATTCCACAATGAGTGGAGATGTGCCCATGTCTCATGTAATAAGTGCAAATGAAAATTTTCTTATGAATAGGTGCATGAGATTGATGAAATCTTTTTCTACCAAAATGAGGGTGAGCATGACTAGATTTCAATAAGGCGATTTTATTGTTTAATCTCTCAATTTTTGAACTAAATTGTTTGTTTTTAAAATTAAGGCCTCAAATCATTTTATCTTTTAAAGCAATAGCATCATTCATTGAAGATTGTAATAATTTAAGTTTTGAATCACATGAGTTGTGCAATTTTTTGAATGAAGAATATTCTTTCGCTAACTTTTTAGACTCGAAATTTAATTCAACAAGAGCATTTTCTAGTTCACATTGCATGTCTTCAGAATCGGATATTACCTCATCATCGTGAGCCATGAAGCATATATTTAGATCTTGGAATGCACACTTGGCGGCTTCTTCATCACTATCCGAATCGCTAGGTTCGGATTCTTTCCATTCCACACGAATAGCCTTCTTCTTATTATACTTTGTGTACTTTTCTTTGACCTTGGGGCAATCTCTTATCATATGTCCTGGTTCACCACACTCAAAGCATTTTCCTACACGAGAAGAAAATTTATTAGAACGATTATTTTTAAAGTTTTTATTCATCCTTACCAATCTTGATATTCTCTTGGAGAGGTGTGCCACTTTTTTTGAAACATCAACTTCACTATCGGAGGAGGAAGAATCATTCTCAATTGCTCCTTCGAGCATAATTGATTTCATCTTTGGAGAAGGATCTTCATTTACTTGTGGGGATTCTTCTTCCTTCTCCTTGATCTTCTTCTCATGAACTTTGAGTTTGCCAATGAGGCCATTAAGGGTGAACTTTATGAGATCATTTACCTCTTCTATTGCCGTTGCTTTGGACTCCCATGCTAGTGTAAGAGAACAAAGGATCTTGTAGTTCTTTTTTTGGTTCTCAAGCACCTTGTCAAGACCATGTAGTTGATTCACAATATTAGTAAAACGACTAAACATGACATCAATTGATTCATTTGGAAGCATTGTAAATAATTCATATTCATGCATGAGACTACTAATTTTAGATTCCTTGACTTAAGGAGTTCCCTCATGAGTTATACATAGTTTCTCTCAAATTTTATGTGCGGTTGCACAAGTGGCCGACTTTATTAAACTCATTTGGAATGAGTCCACAAATCAAGATATTCATAGCCTTAATATTAAGAGTATCCAAATGCTTTTCTTTGTCGATCATGTTACGACTAGATTTTTCAACATATTCTTTTTCAACGATATCTAGGATGTCAATATCAATACATCTCAAGTAAATGTGCATCCTAGTTTTCCAGTATGCAAAATTATTGCCATTAAACAAAGGAGGCCTAGAAATTGATTGACCTTCAAGAGCATGCACATTCATATTTGAATCCATATGGGATCCTTACTCTAAGGTGATTAAACCACGAATAAATAAAGACCAGGCTCTGATACCAAATAAAATTACCCTAGAGGGGGTGAATAAGGTAATCAAACAATAATGTGAAACTAATAAAAATACAATGCAATTTAAGGCACACAATATAATAATAAGGCAATAATTAAAGGAGAGAGAGTGAGAGATAGTTAGCCAATAAAGACGATGATATGTTCATGAGGTTCAGTCACTCTCGACCTACATCCCCGACCACCTCTCCCGATGGTAATTCACTACACAATCCGGTTTAGAAGCTGGAACTTCTACACAATGATCTCCCTGAGATCGAACTCTCCACGCAATGACCTCCTCGAGATCAAGCTCTCCACACAATGCCACACAATACAAGATGAAAAATTATCTCTCTTACAGCAATCCTATGGCAAGGATGAAGAGATAAGCAATTTGAAGTTCAGGGGCTTGTGAGTATATGAAAGTGAAAACCCAAACAAGAAAAACTTGAGAAAGAGTAGAAGATTAAGCTTAGAAGGCTCAAAAATGAAAAACTCAAGTTTTTCTTAGTTCTCTTGGCTCTTTAACAAATGAGACCTGAGGACTATTTATACTCTCAACATATCAGCCCAAAAACAAAGGAAATCCAAAAGATAAACAAATCCCTTAATAACAGGATTCTGGAAAACTAGCCGTTACTATAGAAAACTACGATTGGTTGACTGGTCAAACATATCAGTCGACCGATTAGTCGACCGTTAGCCAATACTGGAGAAACAAAAGACACTGTCGGTTGACCGATGGGTTGTATCGGTCGATTGACTAGGATACCGACTGCATGATGCTATAAACTTGCTCCTGGTCGATCGACTGAAAGAAAAGCGCGGTCGACCGAAAACTAACATTTCAGATACTTGATTTTTCCAGAAAAAAGTTGATTTTCTAAATTTGATTTAAAATATTAAATCAACTCCAAAAATAATAATACTAGAGGGAACATTTATAAATATGAAATAAACACTTTAGAAGAGGAATTTCTAAAATGACATTTCCCATTTGTGAAAACTCATTATTTTGTAAAAATCATCAAAAATATGAATTTGGAAATATGTGTGTGTGATCCCCTAATGCTTCAAAAGTTATAAACTTTATTTCTTGCCTACATTATAATCTAGAGAGAAGTAAAAATACAAATATCACTTACGATTGTATACAAAGCTTGAGTATCGATATTTGCTAAGTTTTGTTGATGAAGCTCCTCTTGCGCTTAAAAACTCTTCTTTATTTGATATTCGCGTGAGTCGATCTTTGAGCATTTTAGGGCTTCTTCATCAACTTGCCTCCACCTCTATGAATATCATCATTAAGGCCCAAATCCATCCATCCTCCTTTAATGGCACTATATTGTTTGATAAAACACATCCTATGTAGGATCACTTGACAAGCAATTAGTACCAATAATGAGGTTCATTAATCATCATCAAAACACGAGACCTAACAAATTATTAAGGGAAGTGAGGTCCGAACCCTCCTGGTCGCCTCTCTCCTATGATCCCTCTTGTCGGTCCTGCTTGGCTTGGAGTCGGTTCTAGGGGGATCCTTCACTGTATCTTCTTTTGGAAAGGGGTCGGCCCTTGCTGCTGATGCCGATGTCATTGTTGCTACTGCAGCTATTGCTGCTTCTGCTGCCCTGGCCGCCTTCTTATAGGCTCGGACGTCTTTCACGTCCATGAATCCTTATCTCTGGCCATCAACTATTCATAGTTGGTGACTCGATCTACAATGAGCGAGTCAACCAACTTGTTGTTCTGCAGACATGCCGAGACTGCGGCCATGACAATCATGTTGCTAGGGTCATTGACTTCCAGCCTTTTAGCTCAGAATCTCTTGAAGTAGTCTTGAAGGCTTTCCCTAAGCTCTTGTCTCATCTGAAGCAAGACATAGGAGCAGAGTGTTCCCTCTAATGGTCTCAACGATAGTATTGAACGTCCAATTGTAGCTAGATGCTAGGTTAGTGGTGGAAGGACTTGGAGCAGCATAAGGGTATCTGGGCCATGTGAAGCCATCCACATGGTTCGTTCGAAGCCGTCCACGTGGTCCATTCGAAACCGTCCACGTGGTCCGTTCATGGCCACCCTGGCTGTAGCTAGGACTCTCCCCTGTTGCCTCGGCGTACTGCTAGGTCTATCAAGCGGAGCGACAAAACAAGCTTGCTGGCAAGGTGGAGGAGAGGTGTGCTCAACATTGTCTTCATGCGGTCGTTGCTTAGTCTGATCCGTAGGAGGGGAGAAGGAGGAAAGAACGATGGAGAAAGCTGCTGAGGGGGAATCCAACCGAGGAGCTCATTTGTGAAGGAAGCGAATTGCTATTGGAGAGATTGAGAAATCCTCTAAGCGGACTCCTCTAATTGGGCTTGAGTGACATAGCCCAAGTGTTGGTCATCAGTGGAAAGGTTAGAGGATCAGCCAAGGTGATCAAAACCAGCAATCTATGCAAAGAAGAAAGAAGGGTCCCACAGTGGGCGCCAAACTGTTGATGTTAGTTATTTTATAGGGGTTTGAGTGTGGATTATTGAGAGCGTTAGGGTTCTCAATCTTCTTTAGACAACTGGTTTTTGAGCTGAGAATCCTATTCTGCACATGAAAAATACGTAAGAGGTCGGGGTTGGGATCTCCGGTGGTTCCTTTGATGGTCAAGTCAATTTAGAACTTGAATACGGAAGAAGGAGATAAGTGTATAAAATTTCTAGCTAGAAAAAATGCTTACACTAAGCAACAGACAACCCCTCCTTTTATAGCATATCCAAAGTGGTAGATGGGTAATTTTAGCTGAGTTCACACATGCGGCTGTAGGCATATAAAATTGCTTATAGGTCCCCTAGCATAGCTCGGCACAAACCGACGAGCCAACGAGGCGACGAGATCGACGAATCGCACGGAAGCGACGGAATGAATCCACCCGCGTGCAGAATCAAGCTAATGAGTTGAGGAATCAACGAGTCATCCAACCGAGAGCGGACTCGGACGAATCACGATCGAATCAAGATCAATTTCGGACTCGAACTCAGAAGCGGATTTACTGCCAAATCAGGAATCCAACTTACTGCCAAATCAGATCATCAAATCAGAGTCTCAGGTCAACCGAAACACGGACAAACGAGACAACGGAAAACGACTCGAAAAAGTTGGTGGCTCGGCCATGAGCCGAGCCACCCCAAGGTGGCTAGGCACAGTGTCGGCCACCCCGAGGTGGCCGACAGTGGCCCGAGGTGGCCGACAGTGGCCAGAGGTGGCCGACAATTCCCTTTTTGCAGCCACTGTCCTGAGAGCCTATAAATAGGCCTAGAGATGTTCATTTTCAGGGGTCGAACTTTCAAGAGCCGAAACTCTGCCGGATTGAAGAGTGAACTCGGAGCTTGAAGACCAGAAGACTTGCACCATTCAGATCTGATCCTCGGCGACCATCCACGTCAGAAAAGGCAGGATCTCGAGAGGAAGAAAGAACAGATCTGAGATCTACACGAGACTACACTCCAGATCTAAGCTTGGTCTTAGATCTCGAGATCTGAGCGATTATTCCCTTGGTGGATTAATCCCTCCCGGCTATTATTCCCTTCGTGGAATAATACCCGCATACTCGTGTAGATCCGACCGGATCTAGATCGCGCGGTGGTCCACGGATTAACCCCGGCGCAGGCAAAGAACCCACCAAAGCGAGCGACCGCAAAACAGGAGCTCGTGATTTGTTCACAGAGGAGAGTTGTAATTTTTCTTTATTTTCTTTGATTTAGTTGTAACCGGATCTATAAAAGACCGGATCTTTGTAACCCAAGATGACAATCATATCAATGAAAAAGAAAACAGTTTTCCACGCGAACAATCTGGCGACCACAGTGGGAGCCGACGATCTCGCCAACGAGATCGATGCGTCGCAGCCGCGGATTGCAATCCCGGTCGTGGAGGAGGTCGAGTACGAGTTCGACCAAGCCAAGTTCGAGGAGTACGTGTCCTCGTCCGGCTCTATCTCCCCCCGCAAGTCCAAGAAGTTCTCCTCCGGGAGAAAAGCTCGTTGGTTTGAAGCTGCTCGGGAAGCCCACGAAGCTCTCAACCCAACTGACGCCGAAGTTGCGTCAAATGAAGTTCCACCGACCTCCAATCAGGTCAACCCAACTCCCGCCAACGCCTCTACTGTTCAGGGCGTTGTGACTCTCTCAAAGAGAGCCCGCCAGAGGCGTCGTCAACGCCTTGCGCGGCAATTCGCTAAGGCGATGGAGTCTACGGACGGATTCCGCTACCACGCGGAGTTGAAGAACAGAAGAGGCAAACAGCCTCAACCACCAATGAATGGCGACTCTTCCAAGCCGCCAAAGAAAGAATGGGTCCGCGTCAAACGGAACCGTTCGACACTCGAGGAGCGCATTCGCAAGCGCCGCGCGATGTCAGCGCAGGCACGGGCTCAAGCTCAGGAAGCCCGTAGAAAGCTGCAAAAGGAGGTGGAGAAGAAGCCACCACCAACACGACAAGTCTGGAAGCCTAAGTCTGAAGTGGCGACTCAGGCCAAAAAGCAACCAGTGCAGCCTTCTAAGGAAGGTCAAACTCCGGCGAGTCAACCAAAGTCGCCGTCAATCCCAATAACTTCTCCGGGAGATCATGCAGAGTCATCCCGCAAGAAGAAACCAATTTTGGAGCGCCTCGGTCCAATTCCTGACGTGAGAGGCAAAGCTCCAATTCACGAGCGTTTGGGCCCGATGAAGAAGCCCAGAACGACTCAACATACTGGGGGTCGCCATCACCTCCAGCATGACAAAGACCTCAAGGCAGCTGCGCGCACCAATTTGCGCATTGAAGTCCAAGATCACGCCGAAAATTCACGCCCAAAAAGGCATGTTTTGAGGCGGGTAACCTTTGAAAGCCCAAAGAAGGCAAGTCAACCTCAGATGGAAACATTATCATCTGATAATGATTGTGTTGTACCTGAGAAGGCGTGCCCGCACACGATAGGTTACTCTGACTGTCAAAATGACGAGTTGTACTATCGTGCTGGGGGTACGAATAGAACCAGGAAGAGGAGTCCCCGAGAACGGGAAATTCAATGTCCCTGTTCCAAACTCATTCGGGCGGTATTGTCGGAATGCAATTGCATTAAGGCGGTCCCCGAAAGAGTTTCAGTTTTTGAAAGACTTAATGCGGAAACGCCAAAACCAAGGCCTAGGCGCTTCCAACGAAGAAGAAGGGTGATTGAAGACGGAGAATTTCCGAGGGTCACCACCAACATGACGAGCAAAGGGACATCGGCACGAGAAGATTTCGAGTCGATTCTGAAAGCTTCCCGACCTAGAACCCGTCTGCAGTCCGGAACCATAGAGCGAGCAACTTATGGTAGGATTCGGACAAGACGCCCTTCAGAAGATGAAGAATCTGATGCCGGCTCCGCGGTGGCATCAGATAATACAGTATCCAGCGAGGGACAACCCCGCGAGGCCCTGATGATAAGTGCGGAGCAGATGGCCAAGATGCTTGAAGACGCTTTGGCTAAGCAGAAAGAAAGTTTCAAATTTGAGATGGAGATGGCCATGCAGCAGATGAGAGAAATGCATGACCAACAGATCCAAGCATTGGCGAACCAACAAGGCGAGCAGAATCATCGTAACCCGATTAATGTGGAAGATGAGGATACAAATGCTCGTAACACCAATGATCCTCCCGTCAACGCAGGGGGTGGTAATGAGAATGCTGGCGAAGAAACCGGCGAAAACCTGAAGATCAAGAACCTCGAGAGCAAAATCAACACACTAATTTCCGCTCAAGAGATGAAGAAAACAGGCATTCCTTGCCCATACCCAAGAGAATGGGAATCGATCCCATATCCGGCGAAGTTTAATCTAATTAACTTCACGCCGTTTAATGGGATGGGTTCACCTACCCAGCATTTGATTTACTTCAAATCGCATTTGGGGGTGATCTCTGGTAATGAGCCTCTGATGGTGCGGTCATTCGTCGGCACTCTTCGCGGAGCCGCCTTCGATTGGTATCGCCGCCTCAAGCCAGGCAGCGTAAACAGCTGGGATGACATGGAGACCAAGTTCCTGGCCAACTTCTTCGACGACGACACCGAGATATCTATCGGATCGTTGCTCGATGAGAAGCAGAAGGACGGAGAGTTAGTCGATACCTTCGTCAAAAGATTCCGGAACAAGGCGATGAATTGCCGGGACCCGATCACCGAGGAATTCATCCTCCAGACCTGCCACAACAACCTCGCGTTGGACGTGCTGGAAGCAATGGGGACAGCACCATCCAAGACATGGAAGGACTTGAAAGTCCGGGGAGAGCAAGCTGAGCGATTCCTCAAGAGGAAGAAGGCGGAAAGAGGCCAACCGGCGACAAGTGCTCCAAAACAAAACTTCGTCCCACGGGGGAAAGGTAAGGCACAAGCTAATGCAGTTGATGCTAATCAAACCTTTCAATTGCAACCTCAGCAACAACCGCAGCAACAATCTCGAGGACAATGGCAACAACGGCCTCAGAAGCAGAAATCTGCGGAGCCGAGGTTTCCTAAAGTGTACTCCTTCAAGGATGATGAAGTTCCCGGCATCTTCAAATACCTGTTGGAGAACAACAAGATCCAGTTGCCGGCGATCGTGGATCAAGAAGGGGCCAGCAAAGTGACGGATCCAAAGTACTGCGCGTACCACAGAGCGGTCCACCGCCCTACGAGATCATGCTACCACCTCAAGGGCAAGATCCAGGCGTTAATCGATGTAGGAGTCATAACCCCGAAACCAATCAAGAATGTGGGGGCCAACGCAGTGTCAATCAGTTTTGGGTCGGTGCCTACAACTTGGTTCGAGCCAAAGAGAGAGAGACACTCGCGTGGTCGATTAAGAGACCATCGGATCACACGAGTATTTGCGTATGTCATTCCACGAAGGAATAATCAGCTGAGGATAAGTCACCCAAGGGAAAAACGCTCAGATCTCGAGATCCTAAGAAAAGCTAGATTCTGAGTGTATTCTCGTTAATCTCAATCTGTTTTTCTCCTCTCAGATCCTGCTTTCATGACGTGGATCCGAGGATCAATCTAATGCAAGTCTCTGTCTCAAGCTCCGACTTCACTCTCAATCCGGCAATTTCGCTCTGAATAGTTCCACCCCTGAATGAATCCTAGCATTTATAGCTCCAGACAGTGTCTGCAAAAGGAAAGTCGCACCTCTGCCACTTCGGCCACCTCAGGCCACTGTCGGCCACCTCGGTGCCGGCACTTCGGCTAGCCACCTGATGTGCTCGGCTCTATTGGCACACCCAAGGTGACTCGCCCCAGCCACCCTTGGAGTGCCGCATGGCAGAGTCACCCAAGCTCGCCGTACGAGCACACCCGAGGTGTCTCAGCATTGCCACCACCTTGGAGTCTCCTGGCCGAGGCCACCTTGGCCGCCGCTGCCGAGCCCCGCGGGCCTGTGTTTTCCGACTTTTCAGTCGTTTCTTCCGTTGTCTCGTGCTTTGTCTGTTTTCGGTTGAGCCTGAGCACTCTGATTTGATGATAGATTTGGCATAAGTGATTCCTGTTTGCATTAAAACGCTCTGATTTCGAAGCCATAAATTGATCTTGATTCGATCGTGATTCTCGAGTCCGCTCTCGTCGAACTCCGTTGATTCTCACTCATCTAGTTATTCTGCCGAGGTGATCATTCCCGCTTCGTGCTATGCTCGATCCGCGCCTCGTTGTCTCGTCGTTTGTGCCGAGCTATGGCTAGGGCGACCCTATAAGCAATTTTATAGCTACAATACACCTCCAAAGTATGTCAGTCTCTCTTTATTATAGAAAGTCTGGATACTTGGATATTGATTCCCCTACTTTCATCGAAACGACTCGAAGGCTTCTCTTGACTCTTCAATTCTCAGGCATTTTCTGCTTGTCGAAAGCTTAACAATCCGGTCTCATTTATCTGTCTGACCGTAAATTTCGGAATTCTGAACTTGAAGTCATTCCTTTTACTGACCATTGATTTGCCGAGTCTTTATACAACGCTTGCCGGCGAGTGTAGTTAGGATTATCCTTAAAGAATATTATAACAATATTCACAGGACTTCAAACATTAGGAACAGTTTCTCTAACTTATTGGAGTACAAAGCAAGTTTATACTCGTAATACTTTCGAGTATTAGGAAGAAGTTATACTCTCATATACTTTCGATGTTACCAGAAGCATTATACTCGTATACTTTGGTGTTACTTTCATTGCAAACGCATTCATCGGCGTTGACTAAGGGTTACGGTTGTCCGGCTTGACCTGGGTTTGACGTCTACTTGACCTTTTTTGCTTACAACTCGTGACATGGCGTACCTAGTATGCGTTGACCGGCTTTACCCTAGTTTCGAATTTTTGCTCCACGCGTTGACTGGCTTGACCTAAGGTTACGCCGGTTGTCCGGCGTTGACCCTAAGTTGAATGTCATGTGCTCAGGTCACTAACAACTAAAGAAGCTATGCGTCAGTGCTTTGAATATAGGTTTTGGCAAATCCTCAGCCATCAACGGTTTTTGGCGCCTTACAGACTACCGTTTGAGTCGGGCAATGCAAGCGGATTTTATGAGACCGTCCCATGTTTATCTAAAAGAGTTAACTCTTTTAGTCTACGATTTAGAATAGCGTAACTTCTCCTTTCTCCCTGTGAAAAGACTAAACAGCAATGTATCAGACTACTTATTAGGATTTTGCAAATCCTCAGCCTCAACATTTGCATGCTTTTAACCGATTACATTTAATCGGCTTACAGTGCGTATTGTCTAATCCCGTTCGCATGAACGTTCGTAAAAGAATAACTCCTTAGACTCTATGCTACGAACTTCAATACGTAGACTTGTCTTTACTCACGGGAAAGACTACCAGCACCTGTAGCATTGACTTTAATTTTTGGCTACCCCAGCCTGTAACCAGGTTGATTAGCCTTTACCACTACCGCTTGAGTCGGTACATGCGGATTGTCGGAATCCCGTGTCCGCAGGTAAGTTGTCTAAAGGGATAACCCCCTTAGACTTTCTACGAGTCGAATACATAACTTCGCATGTTACAGAATAGGCTACCGCGACAACTGTAGTTTAACTTTAGTTTTGGCAAACCCCAGCCCTTCCACGGGTTTTGATTAGCCTACCATGACACCGTTTAAGTCGTGCAGCATACGCGTTGCTAAATCCGTTCGCATGACTTGCGCAAAAATAACCCTTAGACTTTGTGCTATGATGTCGAATATAGACTATCCTCGCCATTGTTACGGAATAGGCTACCGGCAACTATGTTAGGTTTGACTTTATCCCTAATTAGTTCGGACTATACCCCAGACAGGATTTGTGTCTTTCACGCGAAGAGACTAAACTAGCGCGCTTGTTTATCTCGCATAATCCTTCTTAGGATCATGAGACATTCCCCAATGCGTAAGGCATGGATTTTGGTATTAATAACACCTCGCAATGTTTGAATATGCACAGTGTTCTTTTACGTTAAGAACTAGCCGGCAGCGCAGGATTATCCAGACTGTGGGTTATCCTACTTAGGTGTCAATAAATAGCCCAGAACGAACCTGTTCTTTTTACGAAAAGACTAAACGCAGCGCGTGTTAGGCGCAACCTATCCGGCTTTAGGATTCGTATAAATTGTCCAGGGATAAATCCTAAATTGACAAAATTTCGAAAGATCGATGCGGACAAGGAAGAATTATTATATTCATTTCCCGGGTTATTCTTTTAGGGGAAGCAACCAACGACAATGAGGATTTTATATTATTCCCGATTCTGGAAAGGAAGAATTTTATTTCACTTTCAATCGAAGAAGAACTAGAAGTGGGGGTGGGGTGTCCACTCCGAGAATCTGAAACATTGAGATAAACTGCCTTTTATAGGATTATTATCTAATGAAATGGGTATCTGTTACGAGATGGAATTTCACTTTGCTATACCATGTGAAGGTGCAAAGAAGATAGGAGTCTTCGTTACTAAATGGACTTCGAAATGAAAGTGGACCTCTTGTCATGGAGAGAATAAAGCCAGAAAAACTTTGGTGACTCACTGTCAATTTGAATTGATCAGTAGGGATCTTTTGTACAATGATTTTGGGGTAATCTCTAGAATATTAAATTGTAAATCTTCGAGGAAACTTCCCAGTAAATAGTTAATCCTGATTACTAGGAATAGTACTCTTTCAGGAACTTCCATTTAATTGCATTGATTGCCTGCGCCTCCCTCCTTGAGGTAATCAGGCATATGCGCCGTTTGAATGACTGTTTCTATTACAAATGGTCCTCCATTTGGTTCTAATTTAACCTTTCTTCTGGAGGGAAATTATTTCAGCGAGCAGCGAGACCAATTCCTTCATTGAGCTTCTCTGTCGACTCTTTTGTTAAAAGCCTTGACATCTGCTTGGTAAAGACTCATGTTGTTGACTCCAAACCTTTTCATCCACCCTCGAGTTCTTCGAACTTTTGATGCTTGTTCTTCCTGGTCTTACCCCCCCCTCGCATCAGTTCAGAGCGATCCAAGTGACGGGATTGACTCGTCCTCGAAAATAACTCATAAATTAGAGAATTTGACAATTAAATACACGAAACATTCACCATTCAGAGTTTGAACGGAATTTTTATCATCACTTTCTACAAGTGACTGTATCCCTAAGAATACACACTAATACTCCTCCGGGAACTTCCATTATCCACCAGCTTTCCTTGCACAAACTGGTCCGACATTATAGTATTTCAGTTACTGCCAGAGTGATCTTAAGAATATAAAAAAACTTCCCAGATTCCCATCAAATTAAGAAATATTAGACTCAATACCTAGTTATTCAGGAGCAATTAACCTCTTCACCGGTCGGAGGACTGAGAAGCAGTTTATAGCTCATATACTACTTCGGAGTTTGATGTCATGATCTCATTCGTTTCTGCTGGATTGGGAACCCGCTTCAACTAAAGCCTGTATTGTATTTTTGAGAATTTGCACACCCAGTGGAATGAAGAACCTCCTGTTACCACAATATTTGGTCAGCCCTGTCAGCCTTCCTGATTTTAATAGGGGCAGTTTATGTTTGTTTCAGGGACTTTGAGGATGGAACTTCGGTAATCTTGAAAGAGTATCTTGCATCTGAAGGAACTGTGTGATTGCTCCATGTTGCGGTGTAATCTTCATCACGAACTGGTATGAACTCTGGGCTTTCCTCACTTTCTTTATTTTGTGATAGCGCTGGTCGAGGTGGTGACAACTCGATCTCTCTGCTTTTCGTCTTCATCTTCATTTTTCCTTTGATAATGTCGAGAAAAGAATGGGCCCCCTAGTGTAATTGAAAGGTGGATCGACACCCCGCGAGTGTTATCGAGGGAACAGTCCTGAGAACCATATTCACATTCGGACCATTGTCATTTGTCTTGTTTGAATGCTGATCTGTAGCCGCAACTAACCACCGGTTGATGCAATTACACCTTTCATATCATCTCTTATTGTCGATAGCAAGTTACATCTACTCCAATTCTTTTCTCTTGATGTAACCTTCTTCAACATTTGAGTGACTTCAGGAGTAATGTGAACGCTTCCCTAGTGTTTTTGGAAAGCGTGATAACTGTAAGTTACTTTCACTGAATGTTATCCAAATGGTCATAAAATCGGAAGTGTATAAGCCTTATTTCCGTCTGCTCTTCAAACTGTTGGATGGTGAAATTGAGACTGCCTCAGGGTTTTGACACCTTGGTGCAGTTTCCTGCGGGCTACCAGCAGTGCGCAGCTTTTGTAACCGTCTCTACCTCAGCTAGTGACAAGAGGACTTGGATCTGGACGATACTCGTCCGTTTCTGTGCCGATTATTGTCTCCGTGTATAAGGTTGCATTCATTTAATCAAGAAACGAGAAGAGGAGCTCGTCCTCTTTCTTCTGGATAGCGAACTCATAAAAAGCGTCCTTTTTTTTTCTAGACTTCCTCCGATTACGAACCGGCCCATGTCATCTCAAATCAGATCTGTAATCCAAAGAATTTCGCCTTAGGGGTTGTAGTTGCACCAAGTCCCTTTTACGCTGTCCTGCGATCTCATCACCGTCTTCATCTACTTGGTGAGCGTTT
>NC_033801.1:64529178-64548916 GCF_001876935.1 Asparagus officinalis | reverse complement strand
GCCCCCCCCCACCCCCCACCCCCCCACACACACACAACAACACCCACACACACAAAGTAGGGTATAAGCCCTCAATTCTTGAAAAACTCCTCAACATAGCCCTCTGATTTAATCAAAAACCATGTGGAAAAAAAATCATTCATTGCAGTTCTTATCTCCAAAACCCCAAAGGGATCTTCTTCTCAAAAGCCCTTAGCTCTTCTATTTTTTAAAAATCCAAACCTCAACCGTCATTTTCTCTTTTTTTTCTTGAAGTTTCAATGAAAGAAACCCAAACAATGTTTAACCCTACTCTCGAACTTGCTCTCAAAAGCAAGCAACAGAGAATCAAAACCTTTAGTTTTAAACCTATTTTAGCCAAAATGTATTAATTTTTTGACAAACTCTCTCCTAATCCATTGCAAAATCCTGTTCAGTATTAGAATCAGTGAGTAAGAATGTCAATTTAGAGTATGCAGCAGTGAAGTCACAATCAATATCATAAGTTATTTTTTCACAAAAAATAATCTAATTGAAAGAGGGAGTTTAGAAAGACCCTATAATATATTAGTTACATACACTATCATGGCATACTAAAAGTTAAGCCGTTACTAGTAGTAAGCGTAACTTGCAAATGATAGGGCAGCAGAACTGTTGTATATTTATGGACTTTGTAGCTCAAAGTTACATATCTTACATAAGCTACTGGCTTGATCATATATAAACATTTTTTGCAGTGTAGAATTGAAAGTTTTCAAGATTTCTAATTAAGAGTCTAATTTAAGTTAATATAACTCAATGTGTAGAGACTTTAGATGGATTGATAGGTTATGATAAGAAAAATGCTTAAATTATTTTAAATTTTTACAATGGATATGTAACGTTTAGATGTTAAGTAAGGGTGGACCTAAACCCTCATGAACTAGAACAATAAAACGATAACGCACAAGAACTATGTTAGCCATGGATCATTTTAATTTGGTGATCGGAAAGTTCTTTTTGAAAGATAGTCCGAGATGGGGAACCCTTTTTTCAAAGATGGTTTTTATCATAACTTCAACCTTCAAAGCATAGTGGTATTGCTTTATGTGGAAGAAAACAGTTGACTTCAACTTCTCAAATTAGAAGTAGACTCGTAAGTATTCAAGTGGTTATTTCTGAAATTTAAATGACATACCTCATTTCCTATGACTTTTGTTCATTATTTGTGATGCATCAATATTGTTTGTGACACTTAAATATAGATGTGACCAGTGGCGGATCTACGGCGTTTTGAGTGGTGGTTCGAAAAAAACAATCAAAAGTTTAATCGACGATGGGGGTAAATTAATAAACAAATAGAGATTTTAAAAAAAGTTAGAGGTGCAAAATAAACAAAAGAAGAGAAGAGTAAACAAAGAAATAGAGGGGAAACATGGACAAAACGAAATGTGTATTACTAAAAATAGAGGGAAACAAAGAAGAGAAGACTGAAGAGTATGAAAAATAGAAATTTTAAATGGAGTGCACAGGTTTGGAACCCAAGACCATTTGACATAAATGTTCTATTCTCCATTCCCTAAGCCGTTGGGATTAGACCCACTTTGATATATTGCTGATATTTATAATATATGTAGGGAATTTGTAATTTTGAGGTGGTTCAAGTGCACTACTTTGAACAAGGGTGGCTCCGCCCCTGGATGTGACTCAAATAGAAAACACTCAACCGAAATGGAAAAAATCATCTAGGTTGCCCAAAATACCGTCTAGTTAGACTGACCTAGACAAAAATTCATCTAGAAAAGTCTGGCTAGGATAATTCTGTCCAGATTGATTCAATCTAGACGGAATTCTATCTAGGTTGGTCTAACTAGACAGAGTCAATCTAGAGGAAATTTAAAATTCTGTCTAGGTAGCATACTAGACACAATTTCTGTCTAGGATGCATCCTAGACGGTTTTTCCATCGAGATTGCTATAAAAGCAACCTAGATAGAAATTTCCATGTAGGATTGCGTCCTACATAGAATTTCTGTTTAGGTTGCTCTATTTCACTGAGAAACTCTGTGTTGAAGAGTTTGTGCATTGTTTTCACCGAGAAACTCCACATGTCGGACACTCCTGAAGGTCTTTATTGGCTTCGTGGTAGAGGATACAAACATTCATACGTGCATCATTCCTATTATAATCAAGACCTAGAGCGGAAACAATCTTCTTAGTCTGATAAGTTATTTGGGACATGCTAACATCTCCTCCAGGAATTACCGCCCAAAGAAAATCAAGAAGCATTTTAAAATAATTATCAACCATTCTACTAAGTGTCTTAATATGTAGGAGTTTCATCATAAATAAAAATATAGAGTACTCGGTATAACCCTCATATAGGTCCTTTTCACTATCTTTTAATAGCTTCATTATTCGACACAAGGTCTTTATTGGCTTTGTGGTAGAGGATACAAACATTCAGACATGCATCAATCCTATTATAATAAAGACCAAGAGCGGGAACATTCTTCTCAACCTGATAAGTTGTTTGGGACATTATGCTAACCTCCCCTTTAGGAATTACCGCCCGAAGCAAATCAAGAAGCATTTTAAGATAATTATCAACCATTCCGCTAAGTGTCTTAATATATAGGAGTTTTATCATAAATAAAAATGTAGAGTACTCGGTACAACTCTCATATAGAAACTTTTCACTATCTTCCAGTAGCTTCATTCTTCGCTTTATGTCTATGAAAGCATGCTCAAACTCATCCCTCCTTATATCGCATGTCACAATATCTTTTAAGAGAGGAACATCTATCCACGATTTGTTAGGAATTATCCTCATCTGTAAATTATATAAAATTATTAACTACAATTAATCTCACTACTACTAGTAAATTTATGACTCTTCATGACAATATACATACAACACACATCAATGTTACATACATGTATCATTTAACAATAAAAATATTTTTCCCTTCTAAATTAAAATAAAAATGTATATAAAGACTATTTAGAAACACTCTAGCGGCTGTTATGGAAAGGCATCTATCCTTTAATGAGTATAGGAGTACTTACATCCATGTTTGTATGCTTTGGATATTTTCTTTTTTTTTAAAATTTCAGCAGCACTACTCACTGTTCTCCTTGTACACTATGCGGATACTATTATGCGTATTGGTAAAAGACCGAAATATAGAATAACATATGCTTATTGTACACATAGAACGAGCACGATATGTAGAAACTTTTAAGAAATGAAAACATACAAAGTATGCAAAGTTGGATGTATGCACTACTATATTAAGCACTAATTATTTCTTCTTATAATATAAAGTAAACGATCATTTTGGGTAGAAAAACTTAATCTCCTACCCAAATATAAGTCATCTATCTTATATTATAAGTCCAAAGAATTAGATGTAATTATTAGATGGGAGTCTGGGTATAACATTAACTTTTTTTCATCTAAATTTGATATATAACAAATTATTACAAGATATTACCTTATATATCACTCTATTTTTTGAAAATATTTTAATTAATAAATCACACATTTTCAAATCACAAACCTATAGAATTACACATTTTCGTTATTATAACATGCGTGGTCAAAATTGTCTATCTCAACTAGCTGCGGATAAACGCATCTAATTAAAGTAGATAACTTTGTCTCGTATATCGATCCCGTCAAATTCACCCTACGAGAGAGGGTTTTATTTTCATATGAGTTCATGGTTTCCAATAGACTCAAGAGTCTATTGTTAATTATCCTTATTGATGAAAGGAACCTTAGATTAAGAGTCAATAAAAAATCATCAACACAAGAAAAAACTCACAAAGCAAAAGAAACACAATACTATTTTTTTAATGATCATATACATGGCTTAACTAGGGGCATAACCCCAATGTATAAATTTGTATATAAAGTCCTAGACTAGAGATACGACGGTTGAAATTTGGGATTAGGTTTGACTTGGAGGCGTGAAATGGAATTTGGATTTTGAACCCAGTTTAGCGACGTGGTGGTTAAAATTTAGAATTTTTCTAGTTTAAGTACATGTAGGTCAAATTAAGAATTTGCTCTAGTTTAAAGATGTAGAGGTAAATTTGTAATTTGCCAAGTATGACTTAAGGGGTCAATTTTGGTATTTTCCAGTTAAGGAACGTGGATGTCAAATTTGGTGTTTTCTAGTTTAAAGACTTAAGGGTAAAATTTAGAATTTTTTCCAGGTTACTGACATAGAGGTTAAATTTCAAATATTGTTCAGTTTAACGACGTAGAGGTCGAATTTGGAATTTATTCTAGTTTAATGACATAAAGGTCAAATATGGAATCTTATTATAGTTTAATGACATAGATGCCAAGTTTGGTTTGGCCCAATTTAATGACGTAGATGTCGGTTTTAATTTGGCCTAGTTTAGTCACATGGAGGTCAAGTTTGATTTGTCCCAGTTTAGTGATGTGGAGGTCGAGCTTGATTTGAGGTCTAGTTTAACAACGTAGAGGTCAGATTTGATTTTGTTTTTCGAATTGTGTATTTTTAGCTAGTTTAACGATTTAGGGGTCAACACAATTGAACCTTTTGATCTTAAACTTATCAGTGCATGTTATTACACCAGGTTGTTTCGAATGTGTTTCTTTTTACACAAAATATTTTTTTATCTAGTTTAGGGACATAGAGGTTCGTGTTGACTTTGATGAATTGAAATTTGTTTTTGTATTTTTTAATATTTTCAGGGATTAATTTGTGATTCATGGATACTACGAACAAACGCCCAAACTCAATAAACTTCTTAATTTTTTTAAGCGGATCGAATTGTGAGTTGGGCTGAGCTATAATGGATCAAACTGTGACAAATGTATTTTTTAGGGTGTGAATTGTAATTTTTGGATTGTTTTTCAAAACTAGACTTGAATACAATTTTTACATTTTCCAGGGAGTAAACTGCAAGTTCTGGGCTATTTTATAATCACTGGTAAAAAAATGAGGTATCCTAGACGGAAAATTCCATCTAGGATACTCAGAATTCCGTCTAGGATGAGTATTCTAGATGAAATTCCGTCTAGGATACGCGTCTAGGAAGTTTCCGTCTAGGATGTAGTATTCTAGACGGAATTTCCGTCTAGAATACATCCTAGAGGGAATATTCTAGATGGAATTCAAAACCGTCTAGCATACATCCTAGACGGATTATTCTAGACGGAATTTCCGTCTAGAATAATGCATCCTAGATGGAATAAAATTCCATCTAGAATGAGTATCCTAGACGGAAATTTCCATCTAGGATACTCATTCTAGACGGAAATTTTCGTCTAGGATACTCATCCTAAACGGAAATTGATGTTTTTGAATTTTTTTTTTTGTAAAAAAAGCATCCTAGATGGAATTTGAGCATCCTAGACGGAATTTTCGTCTAGGATGATATGATACAGTAGTTTTTTTTTGCAGAATCTACTTTTGAGGCATGTACACAATATTGAACAACAACTAAATTATATTCATATAAATTAATTGTATATATTATTAAAACAAACAATTACATTGAGCACGTCGCGAGCTGATTGACACGTGCGAGCTAACTGTTGAGCACGCCGGCCACTCGGTTCGCCGTTTCGCTTCATGCTCTTGTCAACGTCAGATGATCCTCTTTGACTCGGATAATCCTCTTTGATTTGGATAATGGCGTTCATCGCCTTTTCTTTGTCTCGAGCTGTGTACGGACACCTATAGGCATTTTAGACGCCTACAATATAGAGACCTATTTGTTAGACCCTAGAGGGGGGGGGGGGGGGAGCACAAGTGAGACGCCAAGACAATCACAAACACACAAAGATGATCACGGAGTTTGGACCTTCCGTCCTAAGTCTCCGCTCCCCAATCCTGGGGAGAAATCCACTATCAACCGGGTTTTCTACGTTCACCCGAACAATATTTACACCTCACACTCGGTTTTCTAGCTAACCGAAAACTTTACAATCAACACACTATTGTAATCCCACTCTACACCCACTAAGTGTTGGACCTAGCCGTGTCTCCCTCAAGTGCTCGGTTACAACCTCTCCCTAGGCACGTCATCACACTCGGTTTCTAGCTCACCGAAAACCTCACTACACACTCGGTTTCTAGCTCACCGAAAACCTTACAACACTCACAATGTAACAAATATAAATTTGTTCTCTACAATAGATGAGAACACAATGAAAGCACAACTCAAAGTTACAATCTCTCACCACCCAACTATACTATGTATGAAAGATACAATAAGCTCAATGTGGGTGTGTGTAACAATGAGTAAAATGAAATCTAACTCAAATAGCAAACTAGCAATAATTAATATATGATAAATCAATAATGAAATTGCTAGGGAAAAGAGTTAGAAAACTTCTCTATAAACACAAAGAGAGGATGAGAAGATTTTGAGGATGAAATCCTCAACTGGTGATGCAAACTCCTCTTTGTAACAGCAAACCCCAAAAACAAACTAAACAAACTCAAACCCTTGTTTAAAACTTTCTTAAACTTGTTTTTAAAACTCTCTTAATCAGTTTGAAAAGACATCAGCAATGGGGTATATATACCCTCTAAAGATCTTAGCAAAAACCCCCAAAAACAAATGACAAAACAGCCCCCAGAGAAACAGCTCAGAAATAGCCGTTAGTAGCCAACGGCTATATTGTCCGTCGACCGAAAATTCCGTCGGTCGACCGATGAGAGCAAAAACACGAAGAAAACGTTCTGGACCATGGTCGACCGTACCGGTCGACCGACGACTCTCTGGAAAAATACTGACGAATGGTCAATTGACCGGTCGACCGTACCGGTCGACCGAAAACTGACATTTCCAGAAAAATCGGTTTTAGAGCTGATTTTAAAACACTGTTTAAAAATATCAAATAAATTCAGAAAAATGTAAAACTTTGGGGAATGATTGTAGACATGATAATACACATGTTACAAAAACTTGTTTTCTAAAAAGACTTCCCAAATGAGAAATATCATCATTTTACAAAATAGTTCAAAACATGAAAATGTAAACACATGAGTTTGATGTTTTGACCTAAACCAACTTTTAAAACTTTACAAAATGATTTTATAGACTTAGTAAAACATGTATGAACTGATATTGAAGTCTATAAACTAATAATACAATATTTTCACAAAATTACATATTCTATGCAATGTTATCAAAAACACAATGGTAAATATGAAATATGTGATTTCATATTATAAACATGAAAACCCAAAACCATGCATGTATATATATAACTAGATATGTATATACATAGAAAACAAAACTTATGTATATATATATAACTATATATATATACGAAGAAACCAATAAGTGTGTGTGTATACGATATTGAGCTTAGAGTATCTAACACACATAATATAAATCCTAAACTAAATTACCCAAGCTTGATTGGTCTTCAATAAGCTCTACTTGGTACACATGCGGATGAAGCTTGAACTTGATCTTTAACTTGAATTGTACGATGCTTCACTCCACAATTCCGCAAACCTCCTCTTGATATGATCGTGTAGGCTCAATCCATCCAACCTCCAACAACGTTGTTTGTCTATAATACATAGGAAAAGACAAATACTAGACAAACAATATTAGTAGTAAATTGTTTGTAAATCATCATCAAAACAAGAAGGCCAACACTATTATGTTCATTGGTGGCCAATAATAAATCCTTATCTGTGTATGTGACCGAAGTCATATTCATCGTATAAAGTGCATGTTTCATACTTGCCTTAGCAAAAAGAGATTGATATATCTCTGGTTTTTGAAGTGCTTGAATGAGAGTTTCCCTCAAGTCTTTTGACATTAAAAGAGCATCATTTATCATGAGAAGGGAGGGTAACTTCTTCAAGGGGGCCAATATATTATAGTCCATAGAACCAGAAGTCCTCTTCTTTTCGGTGGGGGGAAGTAGAATTTCCTCAATTTCGATCTACTTTTCCTTCTCTTTATGAGTAGAGCCTTGTTTCTCGGGTAGTACTTTTCCATTCCTTAATTTGATTTGTTGAGTTTCATTTAATTTCTCATCATCTTCATCCATAAAATTTAGTTTATCCTTTGAATCGTTTCCTAGAGTTATAGCATGACAAGTTATATGTGGTCCTTTTTCATATAGATGCTCTCTCTTAAACTCTTCCTTTAAGTATGAAGGAGGAATGACCATGTTTCCCTCATTAATCTCTTGTTGTGCCCATTTTTTGAAACCATAATATTTTATCAATTTGATGGTCTAATCTCCTACGGTAAAGACAATACATTATATTATCAACCAATGCTACCTCATTATAATTCTTAACAGGAGGTAACATCAACCCATTCTTCATGGCTCAAAAGAATATGAGTTTTACACAATTTGTCTTGAAGCAAAATAGGTTATCTATCGGTCTTGCAATACTTTCCTTTGTAGCTTGGAAATTCCTCGTCGATTTTGATGCATCCCTTTTATAGAAAATTTTGCCATTATATTTCACATGTGAAGGGTTGAATGTTTGCCTTTTATTTGTTTGATATGTATTTGAATTGTGTGTTTGTGAGAGTTCTTTGACCACTTTGGCTAGTGTGCTTGCAATATTGTCAACTTGATATTGTAGTATTCTGATTTGATTATCCTGGACTTCTAATATTTCTTGTATTTGAAGGAATACATGCAGCATTTTGCTATGGTCCGATTGTCTCTCGACCTCATCAACTTCTTCATAGAAAATTTCATCTGTGGAGGATCCTTGTAGATTCACTGCAACCGACTCTTTAGAGCTCTAGTAGGAGGATTTTGTGTCAAAGTCTTCGGGAAAAGCATTTCTTCCTCAGATAATATGCTCAAACTCATCCTCATTAAGGCTATGAGAGATAGCCCTGCACACTTCTACTTATCACTAGTAGAAAAATGACCAAACTAGATAGAACAAACTAGACGGAAATGAGTTCCGTCTATATTGAGGCAACCTAGACGGAAGTAATTCCGTCTAGGTTGTTCCATCTAGTTTGAGGCATTCTAGATGGAAATTTTCGTAGAATGACAAACTAGACGAATTTTTTCTATTTTTTTAAAATAAAAAGCAACCTAGACGGAAATTCATCTAGGTTGGCAACCTAGACGGAATTTCTGTCTGGATTGCTTTTTAATTTTTTAAAAATAAAAAACCTTAACTCTATCCCTTCTCCGCCGCCTCCAAATCATTTCTCTCCTTCCTAAATTTTCCACCCCTGTGAAAAATCCCCCCCTCTTCCCAAATTCCCTCCCCCCACTCCCCTAATCTCTCTCTCTCTCTCCCCCCTCTCTCTCCTCTGATCTCTTCCGTCGCCCTATCCCACAAAACTCTCCCCCCAAAACCCTAATCCCCCATGGCGCTCTCTCTCCACCTCCTGCGAGCTCTCACCCTCTCCTCTTCCATCCTCGACCACCATTTCTTGTCGATCTCCTCCTCCCCTCATCTCTTCTCCCCGAAACCTTACCCTCCCCCCCTCAAAACCTTAGCCCTCACCCTACCTCGAGGCCTCACTCCTTGATCCGACCCCAATCGTTTCGGTCGTCACCGGCCTTGACAGACAAGCGATTTGATAGTGTGATGCCCCAGTGTTCACACAAGGCTCAGTCTAAGGTAAAACCCGGATTGTCAAACCTGCCAAGTACCAAACACCATGCTACGATATGTTTTACCATCACATTCACTATCTCTCTAGTGGAAACAACAAATAGGTGAATGTACAAAACAGACAAATAATAGAAGTAGTAGAAAATTAGATATGCACAGAAGAAGTATATCAACAAATGAGCCAACCTGAAATAGAATGAAAATATCTTTGAGTCTGAAATACATCTTAATACAATGAGTCAAATGAAATCTTACTAAGGCACTCAGCCTCTACAAAATGAATACAACTCTAAACACTGAACAATGAACATAACTATATAGTAGAGCTTCAACTGCTAAAACTGTGCGACGGCGTCTATGCTAGAACTCCGTCATTCTGCAGCTCTCCGAAACTCTAATCTGTCTGAAAGATACAATTTAAACAAAAAAATAACAACAAGAATGTCAGAGCGCTACAACAAGATCACCTCCATCTGCTCCCAGGGGAAGGGCTGCTAGATGAAGTGGAGACTCTATTTATTAAGCATAGTTTACCTATATCATTTTTCCCGTATCTAATGGAGTTAATATTTAGACACCTACAAGACGAGATGTAGTACGTCGAGTGAAATAATCCAAACAAGGAAACCCTCATATATATATATTATATGTCTCAAATTGTAGATCCCTAAATATCAATTCCAACTCTATGAATGAAAACAACACTCAAAAGAAATACTCCAAGCCTAAACCATATAGGATCAATGTCACAATCTTGAACTACTTCTCAAGTATTTGGCGCAATAATAAGAGAATATCATCCAACTCAAAAAAAAAAAATCACCATAGGCCATATCCTGTATGCCACAAATCAAGGAATGTGCCCTACTCATGGGTAATCTAACATGGGAGTAACTATAACTGATGATACACATATGTGTGTATCTCCTTATGCAATAGCGATACTCTTGTAATATTCTTACTCAATCGCTCTGCGACAATAGGTTTTGTCTCCCTATTCCGGATACATAAAAATAATGATACTATTATAATATTCTTGTTCAATCATTCTGCGGCAAATAGGTTTTATCTCCTTATTTTCGGATGATGCATCCAGATGATCGTACAGTGGAGTATAGACATATCAGCCAAATCCAAAAAAACCCCGATCATTTTCGAGTATTGTTACAGCCACAGTCTCATTACGAGAAAACATCCACACCGAGAATCCATAACTAATGAACACTACTTTATTATATATTATTACACTTTCATCAACTCAACGTGTATCAGAAATATCAACAGTGCGTGTTAACACAACATAAACTAAGTGTATGTGCATATATCTCGGTGTGCGTGTCCATAACTAGTGTTCACCATCATCTTAGGTATTAAACAACTCTTAATAATTGTAATATAATAGTACAAGATCGATAAACTCACTCAAAAATAACAAACAAGAGTGAAACTTAAGAAACTTTCACGTTATATATCAATTATTTCAAATCAGCACATTTGCAGTTTTCTGCAGAATATATTGTTAGTCAATTGAGCATATCTTTCTCTAGACAAACTATTTTTAAGAATAGTTTTTTGTTTTGGAAACTATTTTCACATAGCTATTATTTGGCACTGGTTTGGTTCAGTTTGGAATTCATATGTTATCTCTAATTTTTAGTTAAACGTTATATATATGCAGCAGTTTTTCTGTAGAAAGTATCATCAATAAATTGAACATATCTTTCTATAGGAAAACTATCTTTAGGAAAGATTTTCTATTTTAAAATCTAGATTCACATATATTTCAATTCACATCAGTTTGATTCAATTTGGATTTCATTTGTTATTTTAAATTTCTAGTTAAACAGTATATATGTGTAGTAGTTTTTCTGCAGAACATATCAAGCATGATTATTTGCACAAGAAATCATATTTAAACCTTAAATCATGTTTAAAACATACTGAAACATATATAAAACATATAACAATACTTAAAATTTGATAATCGCTTACTGAAATTATCTCAAACATAAATCAAACTCTTGTGTTAATCTAATTAGGGTTTTTTAACCTAATTACTTACTGAAATTATCTCAAACATAAATCAAACTCTTGTGTTAATCTAATTAGGGTTTTTTAACCTAATTAACCAAATTCTTCAATCTACATAAATCAAACTCTTGTGTTAATCTAATTAGGGTTTTTTAACCTAATTAACCAAATTCTTCAATCTAAGGCATGAACTTTTAACATATTAAACATAAACATGATTGCCAAACAACTTAAAAAAAGATATACATTCATTAAATCATATTTTTAACACTTAGGTATCACAAATCTAGGGTTTTCTCATCTTTAATACACATGTAAACTCAATTAAATATCAAATTAGGGTTTAAACATGATTAGAACATGATTAACAAGTTAAAAAAAATAAAATTTTGAAGAACTCTAATGATCATGATCATGTTTCTATTATAAACAGCAAGAAAAAAACATGTAGATTTAACATTTGTTTAAGATCTAACAACAAAAATCTATTCTTTTTCACATTAGATTAAGATCTAAGCATGTAAACACAATTTAAACTTCTAAACTAGTTATTTAACTATGGGGATGGGTTTGGATGTAAGTGATCTTGTCTTAATATCATGTGCAAGCCTCTGAAATAAATAGCAAGCAATCCATAAGCATAAACAACCCGTTCTTCCTCGCCACACGTCGATGATCTCGCCCTTGTGTCGGTGTTTTGCTTGACAATGCTCTCCAAACTCATAAGAAAAAGATCTAGGTTTTTTGAGGGAAGAAGGTAGCTTCTAGGGTTTATAGATATGATAAAAGAAAGGAATTTTTATGAAAAACATAGATATTTATAGAGGTAAACCCGAAACAAACATGTTTGACCCGAACCAGGAAACCTAGTCTAACTAGAAAAACAACCTTCGGTATTTTGATTGTAACTTTCTCATCCGACCTCAGAATGAGGTGATCTAAGATTTGTTGGAAATCTGTTGAAGAGATCTACAACTTTGGTCCTTTATACTTTTCCATATTATGACTAAATCGGTATGAAAAATATAGAAACTCATAACTAATCATTATTCACTAGTAGAAAAACGATCAACCTAGACGGAAATTTCCGTCTAGGTTGATTCAAATTCCGTCTAGATTAGATCAACTAGATGGAATTCTGTCTAGTTTGGGTGGTTTATTTTTATTTCGTCTAGATTGAAGCAAACTAGACGGAATTCCGTCTAGGTTGATCAATCTAGACGGAAGACAACCTAGACGGAATAAAGAATTTCGTCTAGTTTGACAGACCAGACGAAATTCCGTCTGGTCTGTCAAACTAGACGGAATTTCCATCTAGGTTGGTTTTTTACAACCTAGACGGAACTTCGTCTAGGAAGATTCAACCTAGACGGAATTCCGTCTAGATTGCCTTTTTTTAGAAAAAAAATTTAATTAAACTTTATATTTTCCTGTACAATTACATTAATATTTGAATACATCCAGAAAATACTGTACACGCCACATTCAACCATCCAATTATAATCAAAATTCATATCAATTCCATTCAAAAACATCTATGTAACCAAATCCAACACATTGTACAAATCCAACCATCCACTTCAAAATATACATCAATCAGTTCCGTCTAAAACACATCCAACAACATATACTAACAATTCACATGACTAAGATAGGATACACGACATGAATAAATGTAGTGTTATAACAAATAAAACTGTTTATTTCATTAAAAATAAAAAAATCTCATCCATCGTCGTTGGCGGGGGTATCTCTATCCCGATTACGAGAACGGGTGCTGATCCTTCCAATATCTCCACTCTGAATGTTTAATTGAATAATCATTATGTGGTGTTTGATAACATATTAGATAAAAATGAATTTATAAATATAAGAAAAAATAAGGTACCTGAGCACTACTCTGTCTAGTACCGGAATTATCGCCAATCGAGCTAATGATCCGTATGACACCACCATACGTGCTATAAGGAATAGCACCGCCTAAATATTGTATAACATACCCCATGAGATCATCCATCGAGTTCACCGTCAGCGCAACTCTAGTCATCTCATTAGTCACCTGAATATGCAGCTCCGGGTCAATTTTGTCAATCAAGAAGGCAGAGATACGTGCGACAAATGGCATAGCCTAGAAACTGCTTGTGGCTGCTCTCTTCGACATAGATGGTGTGGAGGATGCTGTGGACGATCTAATGCTTATACCGGGTGAAGCTTCGACACCATGCAGAGGATATCTTCCTCTCCTATTATTAGGGAGAAATAAATATTAAACTTTGCTCTCAAATTCAATAATGGTAAACAAATATAAATAGTATGTAGTATTCAAATTGATTCGATTTTTCACCATCCTTACCTATTATGACCCATCAAGTTCTGTGTGAGATTGATGTTCTCCTCTGCAGAAAGCATGTGAGGGTCTGGCTCGGTTTGTTCCTCCTCCTGCGAAATGTACACAGATGCAGCCTCCTTGGATGCAGTCTCAAATCCCTCCTAAAGCACAAATTTATAGTTAATTCAAGATAATGACCATATTATTTGTGTTCTCGTTTCCTCGTAATGTTAACAAAATAGAATTAATAATACTACTCAAGATATGTATAAGTCTCACCACTAACTCGAGATTTGCCGTGATCTTATCCCGATTCCTCTCATCACCCCTATATTGTTCACGAAAAGTACCATATGCCGCTCTGGCCCTCAAGTGTATCGGCATTAATGATTTCCCCTGTCATATTATAAATTATGAGATTTCATAATCATACTAAACATTAATATCTTTTAAATCTTTAAATAACATATACCGTATCTTGACAATAAACATCCTCCAGATTGGCGTAGGAGTGTGAGCCCAAGTGATGGTCATGCAGCTTCTTTCTTCTATTTTCTGACCCCTTCGTGGATTTATTATTTAAAAAAAATCTGTAAATATAAATGAAATAATATCTTAAAATTATAAACTAAATTTCATGAAACTAACCTTGGCGGCATCGCTGTCCCAATACATGAGGAGAGCCGTGAAATGAATCTCGTCAACTCGGTCATCGAGGTTTAAAAACCTCTGCCAGTCCTCCTCATACCTGTCATATGTTTCATGTTTGATCTCCATAATTCCAAGCCCCCTCAAAGTCCTTAAGGCAGAAGCAGTCCTGTAGATTTACATACACATTTAGTAAGGATAATTTAATATCAATTACTAATTATTAATAAATGAAAATCTAAAACAATATGCACTTACCATAAGCACAGTCCATATCGCCTCGTATGCGGTCCATGGTAATTCTCGAAAATGAAAATAAGGGTTGATAATGGTCGCTCTACGCACGAGAACCCCAATATATGCATTAAATCGGGTCGACCAAGGACCAACGGGCAAATTAGAACTATTCCACCTAATAATGTCCCTCATTCCTCTTGGCGGTTGTTTAGAATCAGGCTTACCTCCGCCACGCCATCCCTCTATGCGATCTGACTTAGCACCTACAATAATAACAACATGATAATATATCATATAATATACAAATGTGAAAATTAAAAGTATTTATACAGTTTACCATTCGCTATCTCTCTTTCTTTTGCTGCGAGTGCATCAGCTTTCCTAGTCTTCAACATAGGAAGCATTTCCTGTAACCTTCTCGCAGCACGTGGGTGGTACTTCCTTGAGTCAGCCTTGGACTTATGAGAGTCCGGAGGTAAGGGTAAACTGAGATAGTCCTGTGTCTTTGGCCACAAGTCAGTATGGAATGTATATGATGGATATGTCGGGGTCCAAGTATCACTTACATAAGAAAGAAGAATCATTAATATTAAATTTTAATTGACCATTATCAATTATTAAATATTTAATACCTGTGTCGAGGGATGGTTCTGGTGCTGCATCAGAACCGCCGGGTGATGAATATCCCGCATCTGCAACAAATGAACACTATGAGCTAGATAACTAAAAATTTATAAAATATATTAAAGTATTAATTAATTTTTAGACCTGCATCCGGAGAAGGTAGTGAATCATCAGCACCACTACCTGGCGTGATACTCCATGATCGATCAGCCGACTGGTCAAAGAGCCTCCTAATCCTCCTCATCTGCAAATATAATAAAGACAATTGTTAAGAAAAAATGTATACATGCTCATGAGATATGTTGTTATGAAATGCATTATTGTTTTTATTATGATAAGATAAAAATCGATAATGTGGTGTAACATATATAGTTCATACCTACATCCAGCGCCACATTCTGTGCGTAAGAGAGTTCTTGCCAAACATCATCAGATGAACCAATTGGTTCACTATAATTATCTTCACTTTCTTCAATATTTTTTTCATTGTTATTAGGAAGAACAACAGATCTTGGCTTCTTGTACAAAACCACCCAATCAGATATGACATTCGGATCTTTCACATAGAAGCACTGATCAGCTTGTTCTGCGAAAATGAATTTCTCATCCGTATATACTTCTCGGTGAAGATTGACTAGTGTAAATGTATAATGATCCTTTTGCTTTTTTGCAGGACACCACCGAACCTTGAACATCGTGTAAGTACATTGTTTTGGTTTACCAAACCCGTAAATTACCTCAACAATATCTTCTAATTGGCCATAATATAATATGTCAGCTAGAATTGGATTCTGATATCTTATACTTGAAAAACATTCTTGAGCAAATAAGCCCATGACCCCACTGTTCTGAGTTACCCTCCTATCATCGGTCTCTAACGTTCGAAATTTATATCCATTCACCAAATGCTCATTATAACGTCTCACTTCGTGATAAGGACGTTGTGCATGGATAATAATTTCATCTGGTAATGTAGTATCATCAAGAAGTGATTTTTCAACCTAAGACAAACAATTTGAGAATATTTAGGCGATGTTATATTATGAATGTTCAATAATTAATTGTAAAACACTTACATCAAATCTTAACCAATCAGAAAATTCTTTCTTATGTCTTTTCTGAATATTGTGCGCTGCATTCCTACCGGTTGTTTCATTCTTAAGCTTCTCCAGATGTCGCCTATATAAACAATATATAACTTTGTATTGATAAACTATATGTAAAATGAATATTTCTCATCTATATTACAGATTTTATTTGTTACCTTCGATAGTCTTCGAACATATCAAGGTTTTCCAACACATATGCATGAATTTGATCTAAGAGAGATCTCGGGTATTTTTCACGCTTCCTCTCCTTTTGAGGTGCTTGAGATGTGGTTTTCTTCTTACGCATGTAACGTGATGCAAACACAAAGCATTCGTTAGCCACGTATCCTTCAGCTATCGAGCCCTCGGGACGAGCTCGATTGCGAACATTGTTTTTCATGCAGCCCAAGTATCTTATAATCATAAAAGTTAATTATTAGCACGGTAATTTGAAAAACGCGTATACAATTAATAAATATAAGAAAAATCGTAAATTACCTTTCAATCGGATACATCCAACGATAAGTAACAGGACCGGCGATTCTAGCCTCTCTTGCAAGATGCTGGGTAAGATGGACCATAATTGTAAAAAATGAAGGAGGGAATATTACTTCCATATTGCATAGAGTAACTCGGACATCGGCTTCAAGTTTCTTAAAGTCATCTACATCTATGACTTTAGAGCATAATTTTCTGAAAAATCCACAATACTCAATAATAATCTTCGACGCTTCTTTATCCATATTGTTACGGATTGCAACAGGGAGCAATTGATGGAGAAGAACGTGATAATCATGTGTCTTTAGACCTAAGAGTTTTCTCTCTTGCACCTGGACATTATTTGAAATATTAGCAGAGTAACCATCCGGTGACTTTACGGATTTGAGAATTTCACAAACTCGTTGCATCTGCTCATTTGACATTGTAACACGAGACAGAGGCAACTTTAATTTTTTAAGGCCAACGTCTTGAGCTTGCAAATCATTTCGGATATTCAAAGCAGTCAGATCTTGGCACGCCCGTAGATCATCCTTCGACTTGTTTGCATCTTGTAGGAGAGTTGATACTATGTTATCACATATATTTTTCTCAATATGCATAACATCTAAGTTGTGTCGGATTTTAAGATTTTGTCAGTAAGGTAGCTGAAAGAAGATACTAAATTTAATCCATCCTCTAGGTAATGTTTGGGCTTCGTCCTCAACTTGCATTTCACGAACCTTTCGCTTACGCTTCAATGGCTTTTTTTTAACTTTAAGTAATCTCTTACTCCGAGCGGGTTAAATTTAGAATAGCGTTTTTTCCCAAACATAACTTTTGGAAACCCCTCAAGTAATTGAACGATCTCAGTACCTGTCAGTTGACGCGGCTTCATTCTTTTCTCAACTGTGCCATCAAACTTAGCTGATAATTTTCTGTACTTATAACTCAAGGGCAACCACCTACGATTAAACCAATAACAACTCTTTCGGCTATGTGGTAATTGAAGAGCTTCAAATTCTGGACCACATACAGGACAAGCACACTTGCCCTTCGTAGAGTACCCGGACAGATTAGCATAAGCTGGAAAATCATTAATCGTCCATAATAGAATAACACATAATCTAAACGATTCTTTTAAATGGGCATCATATGCTAAAATACCCTCAGACCATAATTGTTTTAGCTCATCAATTAGAGGCTCTAAGTAGACATCAATATCATTTCCCGGAGCATGCTTACCGGGTATCAGTAATGAAAGTATCATAAACGACTGTTTCATACAAAGCAATAGAGGTAAATTATATGGCATTAATAAAACTGGCCACGTAGACCAGCCAGAGCTCATTACCCTAAATGGATTGAATCCGTCGCTTGATAGACCCAGTCTTACATTTCTGCAATCTTCGGCAAAACGAGGATAAATTTACATGCTTCCAAGCTAAAGCATCAGCACAGCAGGATGTCTCAATTTACCATCGTCTACTCGATCATCCTTATGCCACCTCATATTCTTTGCCGTTTCCTTGTTCATGTATAATCTTCGCAATCTAGGAGCTAATGGAAAATGTCGAAGCACCTTGGCTGGAATTTTCTTCTGTGTTATCTCTGTCTCCGTTGTAATCCTTGTTGAAGAATTTGTGCGCTGTTTCCACCTAGAAACTCCACATGTCGGACACTCTTGAAGGTCTTTATTGGCTTTGTGGTACAAAATACAATCATTCGGACATGCATCAATCTTATTATAATCAAGACCCAGAGCAGAGACAATCTTCTCAGCTTGATAAGTTGTTTGGGGTATGCTATTCACTCCTCCAGGTATTACAGTTCGAAGCAAATCAAGAAGCATTTCAAAATAATTATCTGACATACCGCTAAGTGTCTTAATATAAAGGAGTTTCAGCATAAATGAAAATCTGGAGTACTCGGTACATCCCTCATATAAGTCCTTTTCACTATCTTCTAGTAGCTCCATTATTCGCTTTATTTCTGCGGAGAAATGCATATCATCAATATTTTCGATACTCGTGACACCTCCTACCTCTTCAGCTTCAATTTCGTTATCATCTTCACTTTTGTCTCCAATATCATCCTCGACATTATCATCAACATCATATTCTGTAGGTCGAGGAATAATATCATTCAACAATGTTTCTGTGTCATCTATTCGTTGGCCACCGGACGTACCAACATGCATATTTGGATCCTCATCTTCAGTGATACCTTCCCCATGCCAGTTCCAGTATTTATATTTCTCTTCAAAACCTGATTTTATTAGGTGAATCCGTATATCATTTTAATTCAGCAGCTTCAAATTCCTACACCTACAACAAGGACAATACATAGCACCGCTTCTTAAATTTCTCGGATTCATTTCCGCATAACGCATGAAGGCTTCACATCCCTCCTTGTATCGTGTGTCGTGAAATCAACGATACCTAGGGATATCTATCCATGACTTGTCAGGAATTATCCTCATCTGTAAATTATATATAAATATTAAATACGATTAGTCTCACAACTACTAATACATCCATTACTCTTATACATTCAACACACATCAAACATACGTTCATATATCATTTAACAATATGAATATTTATCTACATAAAATATATATAAAACATACGTAAAAACTAATTACACTAATCTTGCGGCTGTCATAGGAAGACTTCTATCCATTAAGAATATAGTAGTGCCTACATCCAACTTCATATACTTTGTATATTT
>NC_033801.1:64516799-64528178 GCF_001876935.1 Asparagus officinalis | reverse complement strand
AGGGAGGATGGGGTGAGGTGAAATGAGATTTCAAGGTATTTTACTCTCAAAAGTTACAAATCACATACACGTAGGTATTTATTTGGGCCATTATGAGTAAAAACCAAATTATAAGTTAAAATAAGTAGATTACCAAAAATACTCTAAAGAGCCCAACATTCACCTCATTTACAAGAGAAGCCAACAATTAGTCAAAATTGCAAAAGAAACGTACCGAACGAGCCTATAAATATAGACTTAGGTTAAACAGAATTTATTTCTAACTCTCCAATTTCATTCCCCTAAAAGCACAGTAGGGGTTCTTCTCTATTATTCAATCTCTAGGGTTTCTATTGAAATTGGCGAGGATCTTGGACTCTAAAGTGTCGTCGAGAATGAGATCACTAGACCACCACTAGAAGAGAGGGGGAGAGTGAGATGGTGACGTGGTGGTGGTAGGTGAGGATGACCAAGATGGCGGTGAAGAGGAAGAGGGAGATGGAATTGATGGAGGAGAGGATTAGGGAGGCAATAGAGGAGCAATACTTCCACATGGCCATGACAAGAAGGACAGAGACACTAGGATTTGAGTGGTAGCAGTGGTTGTCATACTTGAAGTATGAGGGGCCCATGAATTCTCTAAGGTCCTGTTTGGATTTGGGGGAATGAGGGACAAGGGAATGGAGGGGAGACAATTCATCCCGTTTGGATAGCTTTTAAGAGATGTAGCATTTCCTAAAAGAATCCACGGTTAGGGTGGAGCTGATAAGAAGAAGACATTCTTAACTTCCCTCTCCTATTTCCCTTTAACTTCCTTTACCCCCGATGAAAACCAAACATGCATGAAAGGAAGAGTCTATTAAATCAATAACGTCAGGTTTCATTTTCAAAAAAAAAAAACAAATAACGTCGGGTTTCCTTTTGTAGAGGTGGTGAACACGGTGATGAAGAGCTCAGGAAAAATCAGCAGAGAGATAGTTTGCAGGCTGTCCGGTCGACCGCAAGTCAACTACAGTTGACCGGAAACATGCACAGAGAGGCAATGGTTTTATAGAGTTGGATGGTCGACCACCACGGTCGATCGCCTGAGACCCTGTAGGATTCTGGGTCTCAGGAATCGATTCGATCGACCACCGCAGTCGACTATGAGAACCATGTAATGGTTTTTCATCTTTGTCATTCCTAGGCGGTCGTTCGTGACGAATTTGGTGGTCGACCGCCAGTCGAGTCTAAGTCAGATTTTAGTTTCCTGCCCGTTTTATTTTGAGTTGGTATATAACCCTAAACCTAATTAATTAGGGTTAAGCAAGGACGATTTGATCAGACTTTTGAGAGAGTATTATGCATTCTTTGTTGGAGGATTTGTGAGAGATCTAGAGAGCTTTGTTTTAGGATTTATTGGTGAGATTTGTAATCCTATTTGTATTCTCTTGATTTCTAATAGTAATAACTCCCTCCTCCTTGCCCTCTAATAGAAACACTCAATGAGAAGTACTAAGAGCATTGAGAATCAGCTTCACTTGAAGAAGAGGTTTTATCAGTTCAAAATGAAGAGGAGAGTTTTCATTAGGGAGCATGTCAACAACTTCACGAAGTTACTTTCAGATATGGCCAATGTGGACATCATGATTGAGGATGAAGATAAGACAATGCTACTTTTATGTTCGTTGCCAGAGGATGATTACGATATGTTCATTCTCACTATGATCAATGAAAGAACTACTGTTAGTTATAAGGAGGTGACCTCAGCGTTGGTGAATTATGAGTTGAGAAAAAGTGATGGTGAACCCTCTGAGAAGGCATCTGGAGATGCATTAGCAGTTCGAGGCCGTAGTCCAAACTACCACCAAGTCAACCACTCAAAATCGAAGAATAGAGGTGACTATAAGAGTTTTAGTAGAAATCAATATCGTTTTTATAAAGAAGAGGGACATTGGAAGATCGACTGTCCAAAGTTGAAGGACAAAACCGAAAAAAACAATGGGAAAGCTGTACAAGCTTCAGAAGTGAATATTACAAAAGCTACTGGTGAACATTTAGATTCAGATTCTTAGGCTATTCATGCCCTGCACTATCGTCAGTTTGCTATGCCGACTCTACGGAGTGGATATTAGATTCAGGAGCCACATATCATATTTTTCCTAGGAGGGATTGGTTCTCCAACTTGAGGAGCTGGAAAGAGGGGATGTCGTGCTTATGGGTAATGATCACGTATACCCTATTGGTGGTATTAGTTCAGTCCAGATCAGGATGTATGACAGAGTGGTTAGGGAGTTGAAAGAAGTAAGGTTTGTGTCGTAGTTGACGAAGAACATCATTTCTCTTGGTACTTTGGAGGCAACAGGTTATCGGGTGACCTTAGAGGATGATACTGTGAAGGTCACAAAGAGTTCTATGGTGGTGATGCGAGGTGTCAGGAAACACAATCTATACTACTTGAAGGGCAAGATTATTACAGGGGGTCTGGCAGCTTCTATCACTAAAGAGAAGGACACTACCAGCTTGTGGCACATGCATTTAGGACACACTAGTGATAAGTCCCTACAGACATTGGCGAAATATGAGCTATTGAAAGGTACAAAAACTTGCTAGATGGAGTTGTGTGAGCATTGTGTACTTAGGAAGATGACTAGAGTGAAGTTCAACACCGCTATTCACAACACCCAAGGTATATTGGATTATATTCACACAGATGCTTAAGGCCCTTACAAGCACACATTGTAATGAGCGTAAAATTTAATACTAGTTAAAATAGTTTTCTAGTATTTTTAAGTATTTAATTATTATATTTAGAAGAGTATTTGTATTTTTGTTGATTTTTTGCAATTATCTATGATTTAAAAGTCTAAATTTTATATTTATTTAAATAATTTTAATATTTATAAATTTATGTTATGCGATAAATTTTTTTTGGAATTTTCTGAGTTTTCAAAATAAATAAATAAATAAAATTATAGTCTTGTATTTATTAATTATGCTAAATATTAATTTATAGTTTAGTGAATGTTTTTTAATAATTATTTGGTCACTGATATTATTAATGACTTTGTTATTATTGATGTAAACCTGAGCATAGTACAGTAGCATATAAATATAAATATAAATATAGTTGGTTGTTAATAATTTACTAATATAATGTTTATTCTGAATATTATGTAAAATATTTTCATAATCTTTTCTCTCCCCTTAATTTCTCTCATTTGAATTCTTTTCATAACCCCTCCCTAATCAATTCCCTAATCACTCCCAATCAATTTCATAATCACGTTTAACTCATTCCATTTTTTTCTCATGTGTTTTTTTGTCTCCAATAATTCTCTCTCTCTCTCTCTCTCTCTCTCTCTCTCTCTCTCTCTCTCTCACAGATCTCAAGCTTCTCTTCCCTCAAAGAACCCACAAGATCCCACCTCCTATTCCTTCTCTCTTATTCACGAAACTCGCGCTTCCTCCTCCCTCTCATCCATAGGCCGCCGACCTTCCCCATAGAGCCCAGCGACCTCCATCTCCTGAGCTCCGCCGACCACACCCCACCCGCCAGCATACTCCCCTCAATCGCCCGCCTCCCCTGAGCCGGCCCGACTCCATCTCCTGAGCCTGCCCGACCAAACCACCACACCGCGCGACTCAGCCGCAAACGCCCAAGCCCTCCTTCCTCTTCGCGATCGCAGCCACCCAGATCCACCTGCTTGCGTCGACCTCCGCCCTTCCGCCGCCCTCAAGGCCCCGCAATAGACTCCGACCAGCCTACCCACCACAAAATAGACCCCTTTCCTTCAACCCGCTGCAGCTCCACCCTGTTCTGCGCCCTAACGTGAGCCCCCCGCCCCCCCCCACGCCTTATCGTGACCGCATCGCCGCATGAACCCGCTTAGCCCCCACCTCGATGCTCTCCGCACCGTTGCACGCCGCCGCCCCTGACAGCAACCGCCGCCTAAGAACCCGAAGTACTCCATGCCACCGACGTTAGCCGTATGTCCTGCCTCTCGTCGAACTCTGCTGCGACACAGCCGAGCACCTCCAGCACCGCCCTGACCCGCCTCTCGCCGAAACCCAGTTGCCGAAGCCACGCCAGTCTCCCCATCCGCCGCACGTGTAGGCGAAATCATTATTATTAATTATCTTAGTTATATATATTATTTTGATTAATATCATTATGGTGGTTAATGTGCATATTTGAATATCTGTGTGGAATGATGATGTGTAATACTAGCTTATATCTGAAAGTTGACAAGCATGAAATGACGAGCACATGAGTGGAAATTAGATTAATAATGTTGCTAATTATTTTTTTAAGAAATTTCGGACATGAAATGACAAGTTAGTTGTTGTAATTAGAATTTACGAATATTATCAAAAAAGAAATAAATTATAGGTAATTTATAAAATAGAGAAATATTACTTTTCATGCAGAAAAGAGTTAATATATATATTACATAAATATATTTTAAATTAGTTATAATGAGAAATAATTTTTAAAGAATTATTTGGAAAAAGAATATTTATTTTTTGGAATTATTTATGATAGTATAACTGATAGTCGTAGAGCGCGAAATTTCATGTGCAAAACGACATAGGCTTCCAGTTTCCTTTTACCGCATTATTATGTTAGAGATTACTTAATTACGGATAGCTTGTATGAGAAGTTTGGACACCTCAGTAGTAAGATATTAATGATGTCTATTTATGTGTGTATTTATGCTGTGTAGACTCTGTTCATGTATTACGTATTTCGTTCGTAGTTATTACTCATGCCTTACGAGCTTGTTTAATTATGTTTGACATGTCATGTTATCACTGTATAGAATTAGTTTCATTTATTGCCTCATGTTGTGATTGAGAACCTTAGTAGTTCATGACTTAGTGGCCTCGTGCATCATGAACAAACTTAGTGACATGTGTGGGTGTGTTGACTGATTTAGGTGGTGAACCTAAGTTTAATAGGGATTATGATTGTTGACTTAGAAACGAGAAGAGTTGGGATGGGGGAGTCATGGTTCATGTGATCAGATAAGACTGTTGATGTATCTTCCAGACTCACACCAGTGAACCGTTTCGCACTGGGGTTAGTTTGTTGGGCCAAGTGAACCGTTTCGTACTTGGTTAGTAAAATTGTTTCGTCACCCGAGTTCTGCTTGAGTTCAAACCAGGCTGAAATCGGATTGCGTATAGTCCTCTCACCGAACCGTTTTGCGGGTTTGGATGCACGTAGGGGATTTGTGAACAGTCAGTTATCTGGTGATATGAATGTTGACTTTATTTGAGATGTGAACCAGTGAGTTTTTTGGATGGTTAGTATTCGACCCATTTACCGTATTCACATAGTTGTATGTTATCATTAGATTTCCAGTTGCATGTATCGTTATCTTTCCTATTAGTATTATTACTGCCATAGCATGGGTCGTTAGACCGTTTCATTTGTTCATGTGAGATCTTGCCATGTGCCATGCACGCTGACATATACCTGTTTTCTCTGGTGTGCGTCAGACTTAGGGGACGAACAGGTTTAGTTTGATGATACAGTAGAGCTGGTGTATGTCCAGCCGGAGTGTCCTTCCGATGGAGTGGAAGAACAAACTGAAGCCTAGACGTGTTTTTCTTTTCTGTAGTAGCTGATGAACATTAGAACTCTTTTACAGTATTTCTTTAGTTTGGTGATGGATTTAGTTATTTTATCAGTATTTTCCTTTCTTTTGGACTATATATTTCTTATTTCCTAGTTGGACCATTTTTGTATTAAGGGTATGTTTGACCCATATTTTTATGTCTAGATTGATTTACCATGGGTGATATGTTTATTTCTTATTCTGGATTGTCTTTATATTCTTGCTATTGTGATCAGGGACCTGTGATTGAGATTTATATATTTGACGCTTAGATTGAGAAGAAAAGAAGAAAAAAAATATGAGTGTATATTTCTTCTCAATCTAATACGTCGCGGGCTTGTTCACGCTTCGATTCCTGGGTATTTTGGAAAGCGGGGCGTAACACACATCACTTGGTGGGACCAACTATTTTATCACTTTCATTGATGACTATTCTAGGAGAAATTGAGTATATATAATGAAGCATAAACATGAGGTCCTGGATATTTTTGTGGAGTGGAAGAAGAAAGTGGAGCTACAGATAGGTAGTAAAGTGAAGATTTTTTGTCCAGATAACGGTGAAGAGTACAAAAGTGATCCATTTCTATAGTTTTGTCAGAATTACGGCATTAGGCGATACTTCACAGTTCGAGAGACACTTCAACAGAACGGGGTGGCTGAAAGATTGAACCGTACCTTGCTGGAGAAGGTACGATGTATGATAACATAGAGTGGATTATCTAGATCCTTTTTGGCCGAGACATTAGTTTATGTGAGTCATCTCATTAATAGGTTGTCGTACACTGCGATACAGGGGAAGACTCCTATGAAGCGTTTGTCTGATTCGATGGCTAGTGACTATGAGTCACTTTGGATATTCTGGTGTCCTACTTATTATTATGTCAATGATGGAAAATTAAATCTGAAGGCGAAAAAACAGTCTTTATAAGATTTAGAGAAGGTATTAAAGGCTTTAAATTATGGGATTTACAGAACAAGAAGATAGCTATTAACAGAGATGTCACATTTGATAAAGCGTACATGATGAGGCCTCAAGTTCCTCGGTAGGTGGAGGAAGACCAGATTAGTAGAATATCACAGCAGGTGGAGGATGATGTGACTCCACCCACTCCAGATAGCATTGTATCCATTGAGACTCCTACAGAGTTAACACTAGAAGGAGATGGGATGACAGACGGATATTTGGAGGATACAGTGGATGGTGAGACTCAGGAGCAGGGTCATATTCAGAAGTCCATTGCAGTAAATAGACCCAGAAGGGTGATTCGTTGGCCAGCTAGATACAATAATATCATGGTTGCATATGCTTTATCAGTGGAGGTCGTTGATGATATGGTTCCTTCTATATTCAGGGAGACAGAGTCTAGCTTTGATTCGATCAGGTGGAAGGAAGCTATGAAGGAGAAGATGTGGTCTCTTCAGAAGAACGACGCTCGGGAACTTGCAAAGCTACCTAAGAGAAAGAAAGCTATTAGTTGTAAGTGGGTATATGCAATAAAAGAGGGATATTCTATTGGGGACATTAGGTACAAAGCCAGATTGGTTGCCAAGGGATATGCACAGCTTGAGGGCGTTGATTGGGGACATTAGGTACAAAGCCAGATTGGTTGCCAAGGGATATGCACAGCTTGAGGGCGTTGATTACAACGAGGTATTTTCACCCCAAAGCCAGATTGGTTGCCAAGGGATATGCACAGCTTGAGGGCGTTGATTACAACGAGGTATTTTCACCCATTGTGAAACATTCATCGATTTGGATTTTATTAGCATTTGTGGCACAGTTGGATTTGGATTTGATCCAGATGGATGTTAAGACAGTCTTTCTATATAGAGATTTAGATAAGGAGATCTACATGACACAACCCTTGGGATTCAAAGCTGCAGGAAAAGAAGATTTGGTGTGCAAGCTAAAGAAGTCTCTTTATGGTTTGAAATAATCGCCACGATAATGGTACAAGAGATTCGACAGCTTCATGATTGGCCATGGATACACGAGGAGCCCATATAACCCATGTGTTTACATGCACAAGCTACAGGATGATGAGTACATATATTTGTTATTATATGTTGATGATATGCTTATTGCTTTCAGGAATTCTTCGGCTATTCGAAAGTTGAAAAAAGAACTATCATCCGAGTTTGAGATGAAGGATCTTAGAGAAGCTAAGGAGATATTGGGTATTGAGATCGAGAGAGCAGGGTGAAGGGGAGATTGAAGCTTACACAGAGGAGTTACTTACAAAAGATGTTGATGAAATTCAGCTTTGATGGTAGTGCAAAAGCAGTTAGCACTCCATTGGCTCCTCGCTTCAAGCTTTCAGTTTAATATCACATGTTTCAGTTGAGGACAGAGATTATATGTCAAATGTTTCATATGCCAGTGCGGTGGGTAGCTTGATGTATGCGATGGTGTGTACGAGACCAGATTTATCACTAGCCGTGAGCATGGTATCGAGGTACATGCATGACCCCGGGAAGGGTCATTGGGAGGTCGTGAAGTGGATTCTACAGTATGTTAAAGGCACCGTGGATGTTGGTTTGATTTTTCAGAAGAATGAGAAGAATGAGCAGGATTGTATTGGCTATGTGGATTAAGATTATGCGGGGGATCTTGATAAGTACCGGTCTACTTCAGGATATGTGTTTACATTGGCAGGAGCACCAATATGTTAGAGATGTACACTTTAGTCTACAATTGTTCTCTCTACTACAGAGGTAGAGTATATGTTGGTGACTGAAGCTGTGAAGGAGGCTTTGTGGTTACATGGATTGTTGGAGGACTTGGGAATTGCATAGGAGACTCTTCAGGTATATTGTGATAGCATGTCAGCTCTCAATTTGGCAAAGAACCAGGTTTATCATGCACACACGAAGCATATTAATATCGGATTCCACTTTATTCGTGATGTTTTGGATGATGGAGATGTCATATGGGAGAAGATCCACACGAAGGACAACCCTACGGATATGTTGACAAAAGTTATTTCAGGTATGAAATTCGGTCATTGTTTAAAGCTATTGAACATTCTTTAATGTTGAGAGCCTTTGGAGGCCATTTTGGTAAACTACATTCGGCTTGATTCCTTGGGCAAGAGAATACGTAGGCAGTCTTTTTGATGCAGCTGGGTTGGATTTGTTGATTTCGATGGGGGAGATTGTTTGAGCTCTCATTTGGGTTCCTGACTTATTGTGGATTGAGTCCATTGTCGTGGATTTATTCCACTTCATAGTGGACGCAACAAGTAGGACATTTGGATTCTTTGGTGTCGGCTCAGTTTTAGGAGAAACTTCACCGAGGTGGAGATTTGTAGAGGTGGCGAACACGGCGATGAACAACTTACGAAAAATCAGCAGAGAGACAGTTTTCAGGCTATCCGGTCGACCGTGAGTCAGCTGCGGTCGACTGGAAACGTGCACAGAGAGGTAGTGGTTTTCTGGAGTTGGGACGGTCGACCGCTTGAGACCCTATAGGATTCTGGGACCGAACCGCCGCAGTCGACCGTGAGAACCCTGTAATGATTTTCTAAATTAGGGTTAAGCAAGGACGATTTAAGTAGACTTTTGAAAGAGTATTGTGCATCCTTTGTGGGAGGATTTGTGAGAGATCTAGAGAGCTTTGTTCTAGGGTTTATTGGTGAGATTTATAACCCTATTTGTATTCTCTTAATTTCTAATAGTAATAACTCCCTCCTTGCCCCGTGGACGTAGGCAACTTGCCGAACCACGTAAAATTCGTTTGTCTTACTGTGGTGATTGTGTTTTGCTGGTGTGGTTGTGATTTATCTCGTTCTTGTTCGTGCACTTTCGTGTGGTTCGAGTTCCGCTGCGCACAACACCCTTCACATTTTATTGATCACCCAAAATCTTCCAAAAATTGATATTACTCCCCAAATTATTGAAATTACAGAAATGTCTCTTTAACTTATAAGGGTACCTACAATTTGGATCCTTTAGTTAATCAACTTTAGGTATAAGGGAAATGTTCCCTCAAATCTAGTTGTACTCAATGGCTTTGCATCCAAAACCCACAAATGAAAAACCAAATTCACATCTTTCATCTTCTCCAATTGTAAAAATTCTTTCTAACTCATTTCTTATAGTCTGCAATGACCTTCTTCTCTGAAAGGTCTGTTCCCGGGAAGTATTTTAGTAATTGACAATAACAAGTTAAGAGCTTTTACCATGAGTTGCAAATTTCCGAAAAGTTAATAGCGTGACCAAATTGCGATAGTCCTTTTGATCTGACCGAAATATCCACTATTTCAAAAATTTGCGAGACCACGTCTCCCATAAAATCACTTACCACATCTCCCATAAAATTACTTAGTCCTAAGAAAAATGAAAATAATTCCTTAGTTTGAAAAAAATTACCTATTTTTTCTTTTTTATAAAAGGGTATTTTTTGGCGACTAAGAAGAATTTTTTTCTTCTTTTTTTTTTTCCCTGTGTTTACCAGGACACGTTAGCATTGATGATGCTAATATAGAGATTAAGCGATAAATTTCCATGTAAAATTTAAGCAGTCCATGAGGGATTTACTTCGACTCACCAAAAGTTCATGGGGTTTTTCTATAATTAACCCTACTTTTTACCTTCAGTCGAAGAGTGGGAAATCAAGACGTGGGTTCGGATTACAATCATCAAATTGTAGCGAGCAGGGATAGTGTAGGGATGTATGTAAGTGCTAATTAGCCATCCTATTCTGATAACATCTGGCAAGACTATCATATAATTCACCAACCAGCATTTTCCTATTTACCAAGCTTGATATGAAGTTTAATCCTCTTCGTTCCTCGGATTGCAGTTTCAGTTCCAAATTCTTTGCTTTCTAATGCATCGATCCAGCTAAACTTTGAATTTAACGTTCGCTTCATATAACAATATTTCATAACTTCAACCAGATCAAAGAACCGTGAGTGACTTCCACAAAAATAACTCACTTCCACAAAATGGAACCACTCTGGACTACATATCTACATGAGTAGGAAATTCACATGGTTCTGTTACTCAGAATGTAATGTGCTGTGCACATAAGGATTTCAATACAAGAAAACAACAATATTTAAGCCATTCTTTTGGACTTGGCTGAAATGAAGAGACTCGTGGGGAGCACATAGCTTACATAAATTAGACCAGAAGCAAGTCTAAGATTCTCAGCCAACTTAGAATTACAAGCACCTTTTCAAGTTTTTTAACATGTCAAATTTTTCCAAGAAATGCCAATGGCCCTGCAGACAAAGAGGAGGAATAATCACTAATCAGAAGTAATATTCTCGATTATTCACATGTTTACATAAGAATGAATCAATGCACCAAAAACAATACTAAGTAACAATTAAAGGGCGAATAAATAGTAAGACAACCAAAACAAATATTAAACAATAGTTTTTGTTGGAATGCATCAGAAAGAAACTTAAACTGAAATGATGAATCAGTATACATCGGTGAATCATATCACCGTAATGTGTCTCACTAATTCTGGGTTATAAAGCTGCAGGTAACATGTCTTATCAAAATTTTGACTCCAGTATATTATTATGATTATCACTGATGATGATACACTGCGAACAAGCCATGGTCTTCCCTGATGAGAATGGAGAAACAATTTTTCTCATTTAACAGAAGCCATACACTTTAATAACCAAAATTTTTAAAGATTACAGAAGAAACAAACACTAAGAAGAATTTCATTCTTCATACTGCAAGAGAAGGCATAGAACTCTGAAGCTCAGATCTACTGCCAAAAGCTTTCCATTATTTTGATTTCAGAGTAAAACCACTGCAAGACCTGAACCTT
>NC_033801.1:64482873-64516789 GCF_001876935.1 Asparagus officinalis | reverse complement strand
CGACTACTAATGGGCAACATGTGGACCTCTCATGAGATCTTCATCTTTATATATATCAAGATCATTTCTGGATGTAAATTTAATTAAAAAGAAAATTGTACATGAACATATAGACACAGGATGTTGTTCAAGATCTTTAGTATTGATCAAGATAAATTGTATAATTGATCAAGATCTTTAGTATTGGCAGAGATAAATGTCCCTGTTGTACCTGAACTTGGAAACTAATTATTGTCATCCAACTTGAAACATAAATTATGTAGTGCTTCCTTGTATCATTTCAAAGTTCAATAGAATTATCTGCCTATCTGGGGTACCATGCTCCACCGGAAAAGAAAACAAAATGCATTAACTCGTCTTGGAACTGGAAAAACCAATCCAAAAATTATGAGTTTTCTGAAACAACAATTCAATATTTTAAAAAGCTCCTGCCTAGCCCGCCTAGACTCCCGCCTACGCCTAGGTGGTACCTAGGCCGCCTAGGCTCCGCCCGCCTAGATCTTGAGAGAGCTAAGAAAGTGAAGATCGCTTATGTGGACTGCACTACCAGGTTCCGGTCGTGATTTCCTCTATTGTTGCCTCCACATCCTCTAACCTTCTCCAAACTCCTCCAGTCTCCTCCATTAACTACGAACACCTCCTCTAACTCCTCGAGCTCTTAGCATAACCTCCTCCACCATCACTTAAACAACAAAAAAGAAATTCTCCTAGACGTAGCGTCTAGGCGCCAATTTGGCATCTAGCGGTGTCTAACACTTTCGATAACATTGATTGTAATTAAAAAATTAAAAAAAAGGAAAACACCTAGGTCTTGTCCAGGCTTCTGCCTAGGCACCTAGGATCTAAGTGTCAAGTTTGATGCCTAGGCCGGCCAGCGTTTTCTATAACCTTGCAACAATCTATTCAACTGTAGTTCATAGCATTGGTAGGAAATATTCCCTCTGTTCTAATAATTACAATCACATTAAGCATGTAAGACTAAATAATAAAGGTGTTAGACCAAGCAATATACTAGAATCCAATATAATGTGCTGTTGCGTGCCCATGCCCACCATCATTAGGTGCGTCCAGTTCAGCAGCACATTTCGTAGGTGAGGTATTAGTTGACCTATTACGATTGATACCATTGAGCAATGCATGAACATTTTCAAACTAAAATTCATTGGGTATTACAAATTTATTTGGGTTCTCTCTGGTCACATACATATTTCCTAGATTTATACTTTAGATCTATATTTATACCTGCATGATTCATGAGTCTGAATTTTGGATTTGGACTGCAATAAAATCTAGTCGAATCTGGTTCAATGTGACAAAAAAAATTTTAAAATAGAGAAACGAAAAGAAAAGTTTTAATAAGAAGATAATAAGGAAACAAGGTCCGCAAATGAACAATCTTTTGCCAAAAATGTATTAAAGGAATCTATAATCTACAGTTAGAACTTAGAATTCATTAGAATATAAGTTCTTTCCATGTTTTGATGTGTTACAGAATGTTGATCATGATTCATGTAGATCATGTTAAAGAAACTGGATCATACATATCAATAACATTATTCTCAAAACCAAAAGTCTATTTTGTCTTATTTTTTACCAATAAATATGTACAAGACCATAAAACCCATCATTATTGTACAAAACTTCAATAACATAGAGATCAATATGAACGGAAAAGATCATCCTACCTTTTGCATATCACATTTTTGGATGGTGGAAGAAACTAACTTTTATGTTCTTGAAGTATTAAGCTCTGTGTTTCCACATGTGTGTGCGTGCATGCGTGCGAACATATGGCTAACTTGTAACAGGACAACCATTTGTCTCCCTATATTGTAATATGACAAGCATCCACTTATCCCTCATTTATAGATAATGAGAAATTGGTGGTTCTCCTAAATGCACAAAAAACAGACACGTGTCATCTAAATCTAAATGCACGACCTGTGTAATATCAAAACTTGTATCCTAGCAGAAGAATCTGAAACAAAATCGCTCTCACCTCAACCTCTGCCCTTCAATCCAATCCCCTTCTGCAACCTCTCACAATCAACCAAATACGCAAACCCATACGCCAAATTCATAATCGCCGCCTCATGAAGCTGCACACTCCCCGTCGCCGTCGCATCCGTCGAGAAGAAGACCCTGAACCCCCTAACAAACGCGTCCCTGGCCGTCGTCTCGCAACACAAATTCGTCATAACCCCCGTCACAATCACCTCCTCCACCCCCATCCCCCTCAGCGTCTCCTCCAATCCCGTCCCCCTAAACGCACTGTACGTGTTCTTCTCGACGATTCGATCACTAGGGCTTCGGTTGAGATCAGGGAGGAGCTCGGACTCGGGGGTGCCGTCGAAGATTAGATCGCCCGACCACCACTCGGAGAGAGTGGGGTTGTCGGAGGGGGAGAGGTGGCGGTGGCGGGTGAAGATGACGGGGATGGAGGCCGAGCGGGAGATGGAGACGGTGGAGTTGAGGGAAGGCAGGATTGGGGATGCGATGGAGGAGAAGTAGTTCTGCATGTCGATGACGAGGAGGGCGGCGGCGCTAGGGTTTGGGAGGCGGCGGCGGACATCGTACTTCGAGTAGGAGGGGGCCATGGCTGCTACCAGAGAGGGAGCGTGTGACGTGTGGCCTGCTGAGGGAACGAGAGATAAAGGGGCTGTTTGATTGTATGTTTTTACCGTGTAAAAGATGTAAAGCGTAAAAAAGTGGGTCCCAATGTTAGCTTTCATCACTTTTAATTGTTTGTTTGTAATTGTGAAAATAGTGTAAAGTGATTTTATATGCTGATGTGGCTTATAAAGTGATTTCATAAAAAAAAGATATGATTTTAGGAGAAAGCTGACATTGAAGTTAGGAAAAAATAATAAAAAATAATTCCAACCAATATGATCATTTGAGTAGGGACCACTTTTTACACTTTCTAGACAAACAATTAAATGTACATTTGCAAACCAAACAAGCAATTTATGATTCCAATGGAATCAAAAACAAACAAAGAAAAGTATAAAAGTGAAATTAATGAGGTGGACAACAACTTTCCAAGTTGTGTCATAAATACACAACTTTACCAACAACAACCAATATTAGTGTGTGTGGGGTTCAACAGTGAGTAAGATTATGAAAAGGATTAAAAGCATATGGATTCCTACTAATCTATAAAGAAATTAGTGATAATTTTATGTTGTCATAGAATATTGTGGAATTCTATTTTTTTACCTTTTTATGTTTGTTTCATAACATGAAAATATAGAATCTAGTTTTATAGAAACCCTCCAACTCGTATTCTTTAGTTAGGTTTCGAATGAGAAAATTTTGGGATAAATGGTGACAACAGCTTAGGTATTCTTACTACTCACTAGTGGACAAAATATTTAAGTAAGAAGTTGTTGGCCTTCTTATTTTGATGATGATTTAACAAATAATTTACAACTAATATTGGTTGTAGTATCTTGTTTTGTATTGTTTAGTATACACAGGAAATTGAGCAAAATTAATATTAAAGCCTATGCAAATCAAGTCAATCAATCAAGCTCAAGCTTCAGAAACTTCATTCTTGGTACACTTAGTATAGGTTTATATAATGTGTGCAAATTCTACAAGCTCAAATTTACACACACATTCATTTGTGAATTTTCTCAAATATAGGTGTTTTTATGCAAAATATATTTTAATATGCTTTGGACTACAAAACGTTGTTAACATCTTTTATTAAGTCCATAAAAACATTACACAAGTTTTCAGAACTTGATTTGAGCTAAATGTCAAAATCAACATGTTTAAAACATATGTATTTTTAGTGCTTTCGAATTTTTCTGAGATTTCACAAATGATAAGAGCAAATTGAAAAATTCCTTTTCCAACATGATCATAATCATGTTTATAAACTTTTGCCAAAGTTTTACATTTTTTGGAACTTATTTGCTATTTTTAAAAGGACTTTAAAATTCATTTTCAAAAATCAATACAAGCCGAAAATTTGTTATCAGTCGACTGATGACATTTATCAGTCGACTGAAGAAATGTCCTGCAATCTTAAAAAGTTTTTGTTTTAATTCTGGTCGACTGACCAGTCGACTGATGAGGTTATCAGTCGACTGACCATGCTCATCAGTCGACCGATGAGCTGTCAGTTGCCTATAATGGTCAGCTCATTAGTTGACTAATACAAGCCGTCAGTCGACCGATAAGGCCCAACAGCTATTTTTCTAGCTTTTGTTATTTTTTCTTTTTTGCTGGATTTTCTTGGGTTTTGTGCCTTGGTTTTTTATCCTATAAATACCTCATACTATTTCACTTCTGAGATTATCTAAGAGGGTTTGAAATAAAGTTTAAAAGAGTTTTAAAGTTTGTTTAAGTTTCTTGGGTTTGTGTTTACAAAGAGGGAGCTTACAATTTCAATTGAGGAATTCATCCTTAATCTTCTTCATCCTCTATTGTGTTTATAGAGAAGTTTTTCTAACTCTTTTCTCTAGCAATTAATTACTGATTTTCATATTCTTATTATTGCTAGTTTGCTAACTGAGTTAGATTTCAGTTGTACTCATTTTATCACACACACCAATCCGATCCGTTCATCCCCGAATGGTCATCAATCATAATAAATCTCATATAAAATTATTTCACAAATTTTTAGGGTTTTACACAAAGCCTTCCTAACAATCTCAGGCCAATTCGAACAAGCCAAACTAGAATCATCCCCCGAGACCCAAACAAAATTTTCCTTCTAATCCTGGTTTGACTCAAGAGAGTTGGAGATAATCTTCAATCTTCCCACACCTAAAAGTGGATGTGGGCCTTGCGCTGGTGCACCTTGACGCTGATCAGATGGGCAAGAACATTCAAGGTCGCTTGACGCCCAATCAGTGACAGATGACCACAAACCCAACTACAGTCACGATTGAGTCGGCTTCACCTGCATTAGTAAAACCACTAAAGGTACAAATACACAGTGAAAGAAGTGGTGTGGGGATATGCACAAATCGTACACAAGATGTTTTCTGTACAATGGAGCCCGACTCACATCATGGTCAAAAACTGCCTGTGACTTCATCGACATCGTTAGCTTGCAAGACCAAGGGATATCAAACCTCTCATATAACGACCTCAATTGTAGCAGCGTCACCTTCAAGTGGAACATCTCCAACTGTCCTTGATAAGTGTTAAGAGCGAAAGATGCCATCGAAATATTCTTAGAAGATCCCTGGAAGAAGAAGAAGAATGACCAAAGTTCTCTTTTTCGGTTAAGATTAAAGATTTTTAAAAACAAACAAATCTCTCCTCACATCCCAACGACCGAATCAGTTTCAAGCTAACGATTGAGATTCTAGAATTAGAAATGGCCTCTTCAAAATCGAGGCAAGGCAGGCCTACCTTAAGTAGCCAACAATCAAGCAAAAAAGGCAATGTGACAGCAGCCAAGAGATGTCCTCTGATGTAAGACACATTACATCGAAGGGACCTTTTAGTCACCCCTCATCAATGCACCTCATGACTTAGCAATTCACAGTCTCATTTCACTCAGACCCGACCTATGCCACCTCCAATTGAAAGGGGCCAACTGTTATAACCCCTAAAAATACTAAATATTAATCTTCACAGAGAAGTCAACACGTGTCTTACACTCTGCCTAATCAAAATAATTCACAACTACAATAACATTCGACTCGGCATGATTGACTTGATTGGCTGACATCTTGCGTAACCGAGTCAAAAGGCGGTACTACTCGGCCAACCTCTCAAATGACCACTAGTAATACAACTCAGCCTACTTATCAGGTGACATCTCACGTAACCGAGTTAAAAGACGATACTTCTCGGCCCTTGACTTTAGGAGTTAAAAGATGACAATTACCTTGAAACTCTCGTCAGCCGACTACTCTCACATTAACTACCCTGCTAATATCATTATTACCCTAGTCCCCATAGTCTATATGACTCATCAGACCCAGTCATCACTAAGCATCTGTTGTAATTCCCACAATAAATGACCAGGTGACTCACCTCATTCAGCAATCGACATATAGCACATGTCTGCTAACTCAGCTGCCTAGCTAGACTCGGCCTAAGTTATCTTCTTACCTCTCAAACCTACAATAAAAGGAGCGACACTACATGAGGTAACTCTCTCTGACCTTTTTTACATAATTAAGCACTAGCTATATTACTTCTCTACTCAAACTCAAAAATGATTTGATCATCAGAGGATCAACTGAAAAACCCAACTTCGTCCTCTTACGAGTTTCTTCATGTACAGGGAAGAACAACAAGCCCTAGAACAGTTTACCAGGAGGAGTTAGAAGGCCCTAATCACTCCACAAACTTTTAGATAACCCCTGTTTGATAAATGACATCAACACTTACCTTAAAATTACGCTTATAATGTAGGTTGCACTTCCTATCAAAGAATGCGTCATCTCATCCTGATCATTGTAAACTAGATTACAATCTTATGAACAGACCATCATCATTGCTAATAACACAAATAACATATAACTGAGCACAAAGGTAGAGCCCAAACTGAGCACAAATTTGATCAAAACTAAGCAAAAAAGAAGAGCTCAGACTGAGGAAATATAGATCACAAACTGAGCAAAAATAGAGAGAACAAACCCGATCACAAACTAAGCAAAAAAAGAGCTCAAACTGAGCATAAACATATAGAACAAAACTAATCACAAACTGAGCAAAAAAACATCTCAAACTGAGCAAAAATATAGCTCAAACTGATGCAAAAAAAAAGAGTTCAAACTGAGCTCAAACTAACTAAAAACAAAGCCAAAATAGAGCTAAAAACTACGTACAAACAATAGTAAAAATAAAATCACAAGCTAAGCACAACAATTATACGTTGTCTAAAAATCACTGCAGATAGCTCATTCCCATCAAACACCGATAATGGAAATTATAATCTGACAGCTTTCAAAAGGCTATAATTGGAAAACTTTTATGTAGATTGATGAAGGTTATAATCTGACGACCTTCACAATAACCGATGAAAGCTCTAATTTAACAGCCTTCACAATTAACATCGGGAGTTATAATCTGACGACTCTCATATTTTCAAGAAACTAAGATGAAGGTTATAAGATGACGATCTTTATAACGCTCTAGCAAAAGAGACTACAAATTGATGGTCTTTTCAAATCAAAACTAAATATCTCTCAAACCGTAAGGAATTTGGCAAAATGAAGGAAGCAAACCGATCGGTTTGGTCGGCTCTGTCTCATCGAGATAGTCGATTTTCATATATAATTCGGTTAATTCCGACTTAGGGTTTTAAAGTTATGACATGTTCTTTGCAGCAAGTTATGTTCTGAATTCCGTTTGTAAGACTGAACTTCGCCTGAACATGTGACTTAGACTGAAGCTCGCCAAGCTCGCCTGAGGCTCGCCTCTGTGTTCTAGAGTCAAAATGCAATGCTCATGCCCGTGTTCCAGATTCAAAATGCAGAGGTCATGCCCGCTTTCCAGAGTCAAAAAGCAGGGCTCATGCCCACGTTCCAGATTCAAAACACAGAGGTCATGCCTGCGTTCCAGAGTCAAAACACAAAGGGCATTTCCGGGTTTCAAGTTCAAAACGTAGGGTTCATCCCCAGCATTCAAGTTCAAAATGCAGTGTTCATCCCCAGCGTTTAAGTTCAAAACGCAGAGGTCATCCCTAGTGTTCCAGTTGAAAACGCAATGTTCATGGACTCAAAAATGCAAAGTTCATCTCTGCGTCCCAACTCTGCGTTTTAAATTTACAACACTATGCGAACACTGTGTTTTCAGCCTAAAACAGGGTCAACTCTGCGTTTCAAGTCTAAAACGCAGAGTTCGGACCCAGAACGCTATTTTCAGCGTTTGACTTATTCAAAGCACGAACTGAACGGTTCCAGAAACCGTTTTCTCCCCACAATTTGAGGGATTTTTACCCCATTTAGGATCAGATTAAGGGGGTGGTTACACCCCATTCAACCCCATTATGGAGAGAATTAAGGGAGGATGGTTACACCCCTTAATCCTCTATAAATAGCTGGGAAATCAGCTTAGTTCGGGTCCCTGGGCTTTTGCAGCAAAGAAGAGATCAAAGGCTCTCTCTCTCTCTCTCTCTCTTTTTCTGGATCGGAATTCTTGGAGATCGGCACAAGACTTCTTGGCAGAAGAAGGATCTCGGTAATCTTCAGACCCTCGGAGTTGCTCTTGGAGCTTTCATCAAACTTGGCCTACAAACCGATTTTCGGTTAAATCAATCAACTCTTCCATAGAGTTATAACTCGCTCAGAGTTCCCTAACTCGTTAAGGGTTTCAAACTTGTTTTGCAAGTTCTTCTAAACTCGTTTAGAGTTCTAAAACTTGCTTTGCAAGTTCTTCATAGCGTCAAATCATGAGGAGAAAATATCGTTCCAGTGAAGCGAAACGTCGGATCGTCAACGAGAAGCAAACTCGACATAAGCATTCGAGTGAGGCATCTCATCGCTACCGTAAAGAACCCAGCCTTAAACAAAGGGGAAGATCTCCACCGATCTTCTTCTCTTTTGTAATCGGAAATTCAAATTGTAATTAATTAGAGATTAAGAGAGTTGTAAACATCCTTTTTCTAAGCAGTTAGAAAGAATAAATCAAATTCAATTCTTTCATTTTCTTATTAAAAATTTTCCAACAAACAACAATAAAGCTCAAACTGACCAAAAACCTGATATCAAACTGAGCAAAAAAATAAATAAATAAAGAAGAGCTCAAACTGAGCAAAAATAGAACTCAAACTAGGTAAAAATGGAGAGAACAAACCTGATTACAAAATGAGAAAAAAAAAAGAACTAAAATTGAGTAAAAAAAAGAGCTCAAACTGAGCGAAAACATAGAGAACAAACCTAACCAAGAACTTAGCAAAAAAAGCAGCAAAATAGAAGGAACAAACTTGATTACAAAATAAGCAAAAAAAAAGAAAAAGAACTCAAGTTGAGAAAGGAAAAAAAAGCTCGAATTGAGCAAAAACATAAAGAACAGATCTAATCACAAACTGAGCAAAAAAAAGAGCTCAAACTAAGTAAAAACATAAAGAACATGTTAAATTTGTTGGCTTGAATCTAAAATTGGATGGGACCAATTTCTAATCAAATCCCTGATGGATCGAAGAATGACAGTAAAAAGGATTGAAAAGAACATTGCTCTCAATTATTCAAAAGTCATCGGGTGTGTTTTCAACGAAAGTGAGAAAACTACAAACCTACTCTCATTTTTCAACAAAGAAACATCAGCCGACTTTGTGTCACACTCCATCTTTATGTCACTTTCTCACTTGTGGTCCCCCCTAATCAATCAATCATTCTTCACTGATTGATTTTTAATCTCTGTGTGAATTAAAAGGAAGAGAGAGTGTAAGGCAGAGTAAGACACACAATGAATAAGTGAGCTCTCAAATTTTGTATGAGTGTTGTAATTTAAGAAAGAAATATAGTGAAACACCCTCTTGCCGTGGACATAGATCAATTTGATCGAACCACGTAAATATTGTGTTTGTGATTGTCTCTCTATTTTTTTGTTCTGTGTTTAAATTATCCCAACAAACTGGTATCAGAGCTTCTCGGTTCTAGGACAACTTTCAATCCTCCACAATGGCTTCTGTGAAGTTCTCGGTGTCGATCTTCGATGGCCAGAACAATTTCGGCCTATGGAGGATAAAGATGAAGGCTTTGTTGCGACGTGAAGGCACAGTTAAAGCTATCGATGGGAAATATCCAGAAGATATGACTAGTGCCGAGATCGAAGAGATGGACGAAAAGGCTCACAGCGTCTTACAATTGTCACTATCCGACAATGTGCTTCATGAAGTTGCCGATGTGGAAACGGCAGCGGGGTTGTGGTCAAAGCTCGAAAGTCTCTACTTGAAGAAATCTCTTACTACGAGATTATACCTGAAGCAACGGCTATATACATTGAAGATGAAGGAAGGTACACCCATTCAGGAACACCTTGATGAATTTAATAAAATTGTCATGGATATGAAAAACCTGGATCTAAAGCTTGATGATGAAGACTAGGCTCTCATTGTGTTGTGTTCATTGCCTGACTCTTATGAAAACTTTGTTAACTCTATGTTGTATGGAAGAGAATCCATAAGTCTTGAGGATGTGAAGGCCTCTTTGAATTCTGCTGAGTTAAGAACAAAGTTGAATGGGAGAGGTACCGATAGGCAGGCTGACGGTCTGCTAGCCAGAGGAAGAACGAAGACCAGAGAGGATGATAAAGGGCAATCCAGAAATCGTTCAAAGTCCAGGTCATCCCAAAGCAAGAAACATGTGGAGTGTTTCTACTGTCACAAGAAAGGGCATTACAAGTCAGAATGCTATGCTCTAAAGAAGAAAGACAATCAGCATGGTGAAACCTCAGATTCAGCTAATACGGCAAAGGCTGATACTGCTGTTGTTGCTGAGACGTTTCTTGCAGTTTGCCCCTTGGATGACCGTTCCGATAGAGAATGGATCTTGGATACGGGTGCGTCTTATCATATGTATCCAAATAAAGATTGGTTCACTACTTACAGATCTATAAGTGATGGATCAGTTTTGATGGGCAACAATGCAGTTTGTAAGACAGTTGGCATTGGTACAGTTCGCATCCGGTGTCACGATGGGGTAATGAGAATTTTATCAGATGTGAGACACATCCCAGACTTAAAGAAAAATCTGATTTCTTTGAGTTCTTTGGATTCTATTGGTGTTCTTACAGTGGTGGAGGTGGAGCTCTTAGAGTTTCTAAGGGCTCATTAGTTGTGATGAAAGGTAGTAAGGTGAACAGTCTTTATGTTCTCCAAGGCAGTACGGTGACATGCTCTGCAAATGTGTCCTCTGATGTTGATAGGGACACTACTCAGTTATAGCACATGTGCTTAGGCCACATGAGTGAGAAAGGGATGACTATTTTGAGTGAACGTGGCTTACTCTGTGGTGATCATACATCATCACTGGTTTTCTGTGAGCATTGTGTGTTTGGGAAGCAAACTTGGGTCAGCTTCTCGACTGGCTCACATACGACGAAGGGCACTCTCAACTACATCCATTCAGATTTGTGGGGACCTGCTCAGGTTCCATCCAAAGGTGGTGCTCTTTATTTTCTGACATTTATTAATGATTTTTCCAGGAAAGTTTGGGTTTACTTTCTCAGGCGCAAAAGCGAGGTGTTCGAAACTTTCAAGAAATGGAAAGTACTTGTTGAAAATCAAACTGAAAAGAAGATTAAACATCTCCGAACAGATAATGGCCTAGAGTTCTGCAGTGGTGAGTTCAATCAGTTCTGCTCAAATTCTGGGATCGTACGACATCGCACGGTCAGGCACACTCCTCAGCAGAACGGGGTGGTAGAACGCATGAATAGAACGTTGACGGAGAGAGCTAGGTGTATACTCTCAATCTCTGGGCTGGATAAAGACTTTTGGGCTGAAGCTGTTAACACAGCTTGTTACTTGGTGAATCGGTCTCCTTCTACAGCCATTGAACACAAGGCTTGTTACTTGGTGAATCGGTCTCCTTCTACAGCCATTGAACACAAGACTCCAAATGAGGTATGATCAGGTAAACCAAATGACTATTCAAATTTAAAGGTATTTGGATGTCCCGCTTACTATCATGTTAGAGAGGGTAAGCTTGAGCCTAGAGCTAAGAAATTCATATTTATTGGTTATGCTGATGGCATTAAAGGCTATCGTTTGTGGAGTCTTGAACCTGATTCTCCTAAATTCATTATTAGTAGAGATGTTACTTTTAATGAAAGATATATGCTTGATCATGAGAAGGTTTCCGTTGAGTCTACAGGAAATGTAGAGAAGATCATGGATAAGGTGGAGCTTCAGGTGAAGCTCGAGGGAGAGACGTCTCAAAAATCATCTATAAAAATTGCTCCTACAGCTGTAGAAGAGCAACATGATTCAGGCTCAGATGCTGCTGATGCTGAGATTGAAGAGCCTTATTCCATAGCCACTGGCAGAGAGAGGAGACAGATCAAACCTCCTCAAAGATATGCACATGCTGAATTAGTAGTGTATGCTCTCACGACAGCTAAAGAGATGTGTATTCAAGAACCAACAAACTTTACTGAAGCTATCTCATGCGCAGAATCTGGACGTTGGGCCACGGCTATGACAGAAGAACTCGAGTCACTCTACAAGAATCAGACTTAGGATTTGGTGGAATTACCTAAGGATAAAAGGATAATTGGATGCAAGTGGATTTTTAAAAAGAAAGAAGGGATCCCAGGGGTTGAAGATGCTAGATTCAAAGCACGGTTGGTGGCTAAGGGTTATAGACAAAAGGAGGGAATTGACTATGATGAAGTGTTCTCTCCGGTTGTGAAGCATACCTCCATCCGTGTATTGCTTGCCATGATTGCTCTATTTGATCTAGAGCTTGAGCAGCTTGATGTGAAGACTGCATTTTTACATGGCGAACTTGAAGAGACTATCTACATGTCTCAGCCAGAGGGATACTTTGTAGAAGGTAAAGAAGATCAAGTTTGCATATTGAAGAAATCTTTGTACGGCCTGAAGCAATCTCCCAGACAGTGGTACAAGAGGTTTGATAATTTTATGCTTAGTCATGGGTACTCAAGAAGTACTTATGATAGTTGTGTGTACTACATGCATCTAGGAGATGATTCATTTATTTATCTTCTATTATATATCGATGACATGCTTATTGCTGCTAAGAACATGTCGCAGATTCTTATTTTGAAGAAACAACTCAGTGATGAGTTTGAGATGAAAGATCTTGGTGCAGCAAAGAAGATCTTAGGTATGGAGATCAGGAGGGACAGAAAAGCTGGAACTTTATATCTCTCACAGAAGAATTATATTGAAAAGGTACTTGAACGTTTTGGGATGAAAAGGGCCAAGCCCGTTACGACTCCTTTGGCTTCTCACTTTAGGCTCTCGGCTTCAGATTCACCTACAAGTGAGAACGAGAAGAAGGAGATGTCCCGAGTTCCATACTCCAATGCAGTGGGTAGCATTATGTATGCCATGATTTGCACTCGTCCAGACATTGCCCAGGCAGTCAGTGTAGTAAGTAGATACATGGCTCAACCAGGAAAGGTACATTGGGAAGCAGTAAAGTGGATCCTACGATATCTCAGGGGTACCTCAGATTTGGGTTTAGTTTTTGATAGTAGTACTTTGGGAACCTCAGTTGTAGGTTTTGTGGATTCTGACTATGCAGGTGATCTCGATAAAAGGAGATCTTTGACTGGTTATCTTTTTACTTTTTATGGCTCAGCTATTAGTTGGAGATCGACTCTACAGTCGATAGTTGCTTTGTCTACTACAAAGGCAGAATACATGGCAGCAGTAGAAGCGGTAAAAGAGGCCATTTGGTTAAGAAATCTCGTGAGAGAGCTTGGACTTCAGGAGGCTAGTTCAGTTGTATTTTACGACAATCAGAGCGCAATACATCTAAGCAAAAACTCAGCACATCATGAGAGGACAAAGTATATTGATGTCAAATATCATTTCATTTATGCGGCAACTGCTGAAAGAAACATCACGATGAAGAAGATTGGTACTGCAGACAACCCAGCTGACATGTTGACCAAACCGATTCCGGCCTTCAAGTTCAAGCACTGCTTGAATTTGGGAGGCATTCGCACTTGTTAGGTGGCCCCTTTCGTGGCATTGTTTGCAAGATGGGTGAAGACTCACTAGTTATTGATGTTTGAGAATTCAATCTAAGGTGAAGATTGTTGACTTTGTTGGCTTGAATCTAAAATTGGATGGGACCAATTTCCAATCAAATCCCTGATGGATCGAAGAATGACAGCAAAAAGGATTGAAAAGAACATTGCTCTCAAATATTCAAAAGTCATCGGGTGTGTTTTCAACGAAAGTGAGAAAACTACAAACCTACTCTCATTTTTCAACAATGAAACATCACCCGACTTTGTGTCACACTCCATCTTTATGTCACTTTCTCACTTGTGGTCCCCCCCAATCAATCAATCATTCTTCACTGATTGATTTTTTAATCTCTATGTGAATTAAAAGGAAGAGAGAGTGTAAGGCAGAGTAAGACACACAATGAATAAGTGAGCTCTCAAATTTTGTATGAGTGTTGTAATTTGAGAAAGAAATATAGTGAAACACCCTCTTGCCGTGGACGTAGATCAATTTGATCGAACCATGTAAATATTATGTTTGTGATTGTCTCTCTATTTTCTGGTTCTGTATTTAAATTATCCCAACAGAACAAAACTTACCACAAACTAAGCAAAAAAAGAGCTCAAACTGACGCCAACATAGCGCTAGAACTGAGCACAAATAGATAGCAGAAGTAAAATCACAACTGAGCACAAAATGGAGCTCAAACTGAGATACCTGAGCTCAAACTAAGTACAAATCACCACAAATATGGCTCAAACTGAGCACAAACAAAGCTCACAATAATGGCACAAACTTGAGCACAAAAACTAGCCACAAATCGCCATAAAATATAACTCAAGTTGAGCATATACAGAGCCCACAATGGTGGTGCAAACCTAAGCATAAAAACTGAGCGCAAATCACCATAAATATTGCTCAAATTGAGAATAAACAAATACCAACAAGATAATCCCAATCAATCATAGAGCCAAAAAAAAAACCAACATCATGCTTATTTAATTGGGCTGAGGAATTAAATGAATTTGTCATAATAGATCGTGTCACCTATAAATTTCAAATGCGATGCATGTTTTGCACTTTTGATGGATTGTCTCATCTAAACATTCTAATAACAAAGTAGGTTGCATTCCACACAAAATTGCCTCGCCTAAAATGTTACAGAAGAAACCTAGATTGCATTCTCGATTTTTTTTCTCATCAACATTGCCTAAATAAATAAACATGAATTCAAGAAATCCATACCACAAAGGGTTGAGGATCCACAGTTATTATCAGTACATAGGCTATAAATTTTACTACAATTTAATTCAAATGCCATGATCATAAGAAACACAAATATGATAACTAGTAATGATCTATGAAATTGCAACAAGTTTGTGTCCACGAATAATAAAATATAAGTTTGTTTATATCACATCAAGATATTATCAATTGTGACATGTAGAGTTTGCAAATAACAATTTTTAAGTTTGTGCCTACGAATAGGAAATATAAAAAGGAAATGCAAATATATGCAAATCAAGATGGAGTGGCATGCACGCAGAAAACTATCACCAATATCTTGTAATGTATCCCACCCTTGTTCCGCAGCTAGATTAGTGATATGCCTCTTTTGTACTTCCTTTGTTTTGATAAAAAATCTTCTAGCCTCTGGCTCACTATCATACAAATGATCTAAGATATTGTCAAGAAATTCATCATTATCTAAGTCACTATAAGCCTTCAAAGCTACGGCCAATTGTTCAGTCCAATGTACTATATGCTAATTTCTAATTGACTCCAACATTGACTAAACAAAGTTACGAATTAATTCATCACCTTTATTGGATTTTATTAGTTTCTTGCAAGAGGATGTGTGCTAATACTTCTATAGTCATTTGCCAAGCCCTTCCATCCAGCTAGAATATATGTGAAAAGTTTATTTGGGTTGTAAGTCGCTAAAACATTTTGTATTGCACCTTTACACCCTCAAAATTATGCAACTAGGTTAAAGAATAACATTGCATCAATGCGATACCAATGCAATCCTATAAAAAATAGTACATTATGAAAAATATTAGTTTCTCAAATTTTTAATTGACATAAAATTAACTTAAATAATTTCTATTTCACTTACCTTGAAGTAAGGAAAATAGTTTGAATTAATGGCAATCTTTGGAGGAACTTTATAGGTGCTTACTTCTTGTATTGATCACAAAGATCATTCATAGATTGTAGAACTTTATTGAAGTGACTACTAACTATTTCACCTGATCTTATGAAATCGGTCCTTATTACTCTATTTTTAGTTTTATGACCCACTATGCTTAGAAACTTGGTGAGTTGTTCTTCAACTTGAAAATGTCTTGTGTCATTTAATAAACCATTACCTCAAAATTATACCCTCAAGTTTAAAAAAAAAGCTTTTTGGCCTTATTCTAATATAAGATCCACAACTACCACTATAGCATTCCAAAACATGCTTGAATTGGGTATTTCTATAAAAGTTTTTCTTCAACTTATTCTCTCTTGTATGATTGTAAATGGATGTGTGCCTAGCACACATTCTCAATAAGCAAATATTAATGTAACCACAAAAGAAATAGTCGTATTAATATACATCCTCTTTATTTTTTACTTCATCTACACCATCCATATATATTCATTGCAAGTATGGGAAATATATTAATTTTACAAACAAAATGGGAGGTTAAACTAAGTAAAAAGATCCGAGCTCAAACAGAGTAAAAATGAAGCTATCAACTAATTTAGTACTTAAGCTTGATTAATCAAAAAAATCAACTAATTGAAATAAACTCAATAAAAAAATGATAAATTTTTAAAAACACCATTTTTTTTAATTTATTCAGCAAAAACGATCGTGTGTAAAAAAAGAGCAAAACCGACCCTTTTCGATGAAAAGGGTCGGTTTTGCTGTCGGAGCGGTTTTGCGAACTGCACGGGACTATTAGTCCCGTTCAGTCAACTTTAATTCGCTCATGACCAATCCCCCCTCAAACCCTCTCTTGTGGCGCCTCGTGACCGCCGCTGCTGCCAACCATAGCTACCAAGCTCCGATCGAGGTATAATTTTTTTTAATTTTTTTGTTAATTTTGATGAGGAATATGAATTGGGTAGGATTAGGGTTTTGATGAATGATTTGGATTGATTAGGGTTTATAATTTTAGATATGAAAATTTTTAGTTTTTATTTTGTGAAATATGATGAATAATATGATTTTATAGTTAGGGTTTAGCCATTATTTACATATGATGAATAATGATTAGAGTTTAGCCATTATTTGGGATTGATTTGGGTATTAAATTTATTTACATATGATGAATAATGATGAATAATATGATGAATAATGATGAATAATATTTTTAGTTATAATAGATTATTTACATATGATGCATTGTTGATTTTTAGTTTCGATGGCTAATTCTATACCCATTATTTGCTTCTTCAATGAGAGTCTCAGCGTCGGAGTGAATAATTTGCCTATGTATGATGGAGGTTCTAGGAAAATGTTCATGCTATCTAAGTCATGTAATTTTGATGGAATGACTAAGGAAATACACAAAGTTACTAAAATTAAGAAAGAAGATTATGCAATTAGGTGTTCCTCAACTATCCGATAAATGAGAGTAGAACTATTGCCGTGGAGATTACCGATGATGAGAAATTAAATGAAATAAAACAATTAGTCGAGAAGCAAGTGTCAATTGAGTTGTTTATTGAAAAGTATCTGATTCAAGAATTTGCCCAAGTTTCATGACCTCAATGGGAGTTTTCTCGAATGCTTGAGTTTTCTCGAATGCTTGACTTAGACAACGAGTCGAGTGGTTTTATGACATCTCTAAGTCAAGAGCCGTGGTTTCAACCACAACATTTAGGTGGGCATTCTATCGGTTGATGTTAACTAATATATTTAACGACGCTTCGGGTTACCCACCGGTCAGAGCAATTATAGAAGATGAAGCAAATGATAATTCAGATCATATTGAAGAAGATGGCGTGCAAATTGATAGCATGTATGTGGCAGCTGGAATCGATGATGATGCCAATTGGATGAAGCAATTTAATGTTAACAATGATTAGGTAGAAGCTGAAGATCTGTTGCCCGACGAGTTTCATAATGAGGATTGGATAAATACTTCTCAACCTGGATTTGTTGATGTTGGTCCAAATTTTCAACGGCCTGAGGACTTCACTTTTAAAAAGGGGGATCTATTCGAGAGCAAGGAGATACTGATCTTTGCAGTCCGAGAATAGTCCATCAAGAATCAGGTCAAATTCAAGCCGGTAAAAACTAATGCAACAAACTACAATGTGAAATGTTTCTTTAACGAGAAGATTGAAGTAGAGAACGCAAATGAGAAAGATGAGAGAAATAGAAAATGTCCTTGGTTGCTAAATGCCGCCGTGAGAAAATCATCAAATGGGCAATTTGTAATATCTAGATATTGCAGACTTCATACATGTTGCAACCCGTCGGTGGATGTCGATGATTATTCTGCATCTTCTTCTTATATATGTAAGCTAATTATGCCTGAAGTTAGAGCTGAACTTAATCTGAGTGTAGGCCAGATATTTCAGAGGGTATATGACATGCGAGGGATTAAGATATCTAAATATAAGGCATATGATGCAAGGAGGAAAGCGTTGTCTAAAATTTTTGGAGATTGGAAAAAATCATATGAATTACTTCCACAGTATCTTGAAGCTATCAAGCGAAATAATCCGGGTACTGAATACGAAATATTATCCTAAGAGATTGTACCGGGTATGAAGAGGTTCACTTGAGTGTCTTGGACATTTGGTTCTGCTATTAAGGGCTTCACTTTTTGTCGTCCTCTATTGAGTATTGATGGTACACATTTATATGGAAAGTACAAAGGCGTGCTTCTTGTGGCGACCGGTGTAGATGCAAATGGCGGGTTATTTCCTCTAGCATTTGTAGTCGTGGAGGTGGAGGATACGTCTAGTTAGAAGTGGTTTTTTGAATTTATATACAAGTTAATTCCAAGTGTCCGTGTGCCAAGAATAATTACTTTTATCTCGGATAGGATGAAAGGAATTATAAGGGCGTTACATGAGGGTTTTAGTGCTTCACATCACCATCGATATTGTTTAAGACATATAAGAGATAATTTAAAAAAAAAAACACTGTGAGATTAATTTGCAAAATCTTTTGTGGCAAGCCGGGTGTACAACCGACACATTAGTGTATGAATATTGCAGGGAGAAAATGAAGTATTTGTCATTAGATGCACATAATTAGATTGAAAATAACTTGAAACCTCAATTCGAGCATTGGTGGACATTATGTAAGGATAAGAGTGTGCGGTTTTGCATGATGATAACTAATTGCTCCGAGAGCTTTAACGACGTTCTTAAAGGAGCACGAGCTATGCCAATACAATATTTGGTTGCGAGAACGTTCTATAGACTAAACGCATACTTCAACAAAAGGCGTGGTGATGGCATAGACTAGACAACACGTTACACACCAAAAAATGAGGCCATTTTGCATAGAAGAATTGAGGCGGTAAGATCATGTCAAATTACTGTATTCAACGACAACGAATGGTAGGTACAGGATTATGACGGTATCTACACTGTTAAACTATTTGATGTTGATTGCACTTGCACATGTAACATACCACAACTCCAAAAAATACCATGTGCACATGTGTTTGTGGCTTCTTCCAATCAGCGGGAGGTGCTAGAATTCCCTATAATCGGTATTGCTCGCCTTGGTATTCAACAACTCACTATCAAAAGACATATAGTAAGAGTTTTTATCCACCTGATGATAGTCGGTATTGGCCTGAATATAATGGACCACATATAATTCCACCTCAATACCAGAGATAAGCAGGTCGACCACGATCTGTGCGAATTAGGGGAACCATGGATCAAGGGCGAGAAGGAGTTGTCAAGCATAAAAAATATAGTCTTTGCAAACAACCGGGACATACTCGACCTCGTTGTCCATCTAGACACAATAGATAGCGACTAATTGGTAATTTATATACTTTTTTATTTTTATATACTTTAATAAAGAAACTTAATTACTATTTGATTGACTATTGACATGTGTATAATTGTATGTGTAGGTTTCTACACCATGGATCCTGGGTCGGTTAGTGATGAGGTCTTATATGACTAGGCTCAGCATCGTTCACATATTATATCCTGTACAGAGGTAATTCAGTTACTTTATAATTATAATATTTTCATTTACATAATCTTGCATTCTTATACTATCATTTTCTCTACAGGGAGGAGGGTGTATCGTTATGATTGATCATAGCCTCAGCCATAACCGTTGACGGTTAGAGGATGAGCGTATTATAGCAGCTGTAGGATGGGCCGGCTTCTTGACTTGTTCAAAGCTTCGTTGGATAAAGCTTGATTGGTCCCTACTCACCGCGTTGATGGATAGATGGAGACCTGAGACCAATACTTTTCACTTCCAAATGGGCGATGCTACCATTACTCTACAAGATGTAGTCGTGATACTCGGTCTCTGCATAGATGGTCCATGCATTACCGACACTGATAGTGATGTATGGCCGATAAGGTGTGAGCAGTTGTTAGGTGTAGCTCCAGAGTCAATAACTCGAGGAAATATTAAATTGAAGTGGTTTAGAGAGACCTTCTCAGTACTGTTGTCTGTTGATGCGCCACAAATATTGGTTGACCAACATGCACGTGTATACATTATGTACATGATTGGTTCTATATTATTTCCAGATTCAAGTAAAGATAAAGTGCACGCGAGATATGTGTATTTATAATATAAATCCGTATTTCATTGAATTAGCTTATTTTAATAAATTGGAATATTGTGAATATGCTAGGTGGTTGCCACTCCTCGAGGACTTGGACGCATGTGGTACAAAATCGTGGGTAGTATCATTTTGACGTACTTATATAGAGAGATGTCTAAAGTGACATTTATGCAAAACAGTGAGCTTAAAGGGTGTCTAAGCTTATTGCAAGTATGGCATGGGAAAGACTTCATTTGAAGTCGAGACTATACACGAATTTACAATTAGATGGACAAATTCCACTGTGATGCAGGTATTGTATTTTTTTATGTAGCGAATATAACTGTAGTTATCATTGTGGTACTAAATGTATGACCAACATTTTTTTGTAGATGGAATATCGAAAAATGTTATGACGAGACCCCGACTAGACAATTAGATTTCTACCGAAATGAGCTTGACCGTATGAAGATTTTTTAGGTATCATTGCCAAAAACATGCGCTTTTTCTTCTACATATCAAATTTACTTTTCTGATATGCAACAATTAAATTTTTATAGATGGAATTGGAGCCCTACACCCAATTTCTACCTCAGCTACCCCCAATATGCACAAAATACCAAGTTGTATGGAGAGCTAGAGTTCCTCTTATATGTTTCGAGATAGTAGAAATGCATGTACCGAACCACGTGCTTCGACAATTTGGTAATGCACAACATGTTCCGTAATTTGTTGAAAAGATAGAGAGGAAGGCAAAGAAAGGAGGCCAACAAATAAACTGGATGGTCGTGCATCAAGCTTTTATACGCAGATAGAATGATAGACATTTTTGTATTATCAACCAAATTGAACCAACTCCTCGGGAATCAGATTACTACACTTGGTATTGGGGGATAACCCGAAGATGGATACTTCATACGTCCACAATACCGGTTGAGTCACAAAGAGAAAATGTGCCCCGGCGTATAGATGAGAGAGAATTAGTAAGTATTTTCATATTTTGATTGAAGTCCATTTTTATTGGTATTGCTCAATATTGCTAAGATGTGTTGAAAAATTTGCAGGTATCAACAATAGATGAAGTTCAAACCATTGCAAATCGTGGCTTAGAATTAGCTCGAACAGGTAATTTAGAATTAAATATCAAATTTACATTCTTTAATTTGAAAATTTAATATCAAATTTTGGATTTTTTTAACTATCTATCGCAGGTAGAAATCCTGAAGCACATGAACATATATCAATATATCAGTCCATAATGCAGAGGCTTCACCAAGCCTTACATCGAACTCACGAAGATCGTCATGATGGATGGGAGGTAACGTCATTCGTATACACACAACAACAATGACAAAGTCAAGGACGACGCAGAAATGACGATGAAGCTGGACCTTTCTAACGTGTTGACGATGGAGCTGGACCATCACAACCACAAACACAACTGAATCACAAACTCGTCGAAGGGCGGTATGGAGGACGACAAAGACAAAGGAGGAGGAGGAGAGTTCTTTGATGTATGTAAACTACAAGTTATATACATTACAAAACTATTTAAAGATGTGACATGGTTTTTGGATTTGTAGTCGAGATTATGGTGTGATTTGTTGGATTTCTAAGTGGGTTTGTGGTGCTATTATGTTGGATTTGTTAGTGGGAGTTTGTGGTGTGATTTGTTTGATTTGAAATGAGTATGTGGTGAAATTCATGATATTTAGATTTGAAAATGAGTTTATGGTGAGTATGTGGTGAAATTCATGATATTTAGATTTGTATATGACTTTGCATTTAAGTTTATATAGAGACTACATGAAATGCAGCCAAAAAGTACACAAAAACGTGCACATGATATGCACGAGACTAGTAGTCCCGTGCATTTTGTGTTCAGTAAACGAAGTGCACGGGACTACTTGTCCCGTGTACTTGGTCTTCAGCAGGCCAGTGCCTCTCTACCTAAAAGTCAAGATTAGCAGTCCCGTGTACTTCGTTTACTGAACAAAAAATACACGGGACTACTAGTCTCGTGCACTTCGTAGAAGCTCCACGGCTGCAAAACCGACCCTTTTCTTTTGAAAATGGTTGGTTTTGCTAATATTTTTTCTTGGAGGTCGATTTTGCCAATTAAATTTCAAAAAAGGTCGGTTTAAAAATTTCTCCATAAAAAAATTAAGATGAATCCCCAATAGAATCCCTAAATTTCTCTATATCAAATCTCAATACAAAAATCCAATAATGGGTTTATTGCCGATCACAAAAATTCCAAGCCCAAAACAAGAGCACAATTTTCATGAAACTTGAACTGTGCACAAATATCAATTCAAATTTTGGGCAAATATAAAAGTACTATGTTTAATAGTGTCAAATTTCAGGGATAATTATAAAAACAACCAAGAAATAGATCAATCACACAGACATTTAACAAAAACAAAAAATTTATAGATTATTCAGGAAATAATTTGAGTTTATACCTTGTATAAAATCATAGACCCAAAGAAATCGATCAAAGCATCCAAGAATAAGCCTAATAGATCCAAAAGTAGATCAATCCAAAATCGATCAACAAAACTTTAAACGATCAACGGTAGGTGAAGGAGGTGGAGATAGATCCGATCAATAGAAATTGGGGCGGGTGCGAGATGATTTTAGGTGTGGGAGTGAGATTGGGGCAGGAGAAGAGATTGGGGCAAGAATGAGAGCAGGAGGAGAAAAAATTGAAAACCTTTTCCATTGACAATTTCCCACGAGAAACCACTTCGAGGTGGAGAAATGGGGTACGAATGTGCTTAATTTTTTTAATATAAATGTCATTTTAGGTAGTTTTAGCACATTGTGAAGGAACTGAAGTTGATTTCTATAAAATATCCTCATTTTCTTTACTTAATAGAAAGTATTTCTATGAATTTTTTTGAACTAAACACAGTCTATAGAATCTATAAAAACCTATTATTTATGAAAATATCATTGTTAGGTATTTTCCCAAAATTTTGTTATAAAATGGGTGAACCAGACACCTCATTAAGCAAAGTGATAACTGTATTAGAAGAATTGTACTATTCTTGTACTCCTAGACATAAAGAGGTGGGGGTCCATTATAACTCATAATTTTCTTAAATAATTTAAAAAAAATAATTTTACTTTTCTGTGTAGGAATACGAGAATAGTATGAGTCTTATGTATAATTATCACTACTTGTTTTTTTAAAAGCTACCGCCTAGTGTCACTTGCTTTATGATTGGACCACGTGTCCTAGTGTTCAATCAGTTATGGATAACCACCTAAAAAGGAGATAGATCGTCTAAGATTGCCCACACCAATGTTTTATTTAACTCACTATGATTGAACTAAATTAAATATAGTTTCAGACTTGTCTAAAAAGGTGGTATTAGGTGCACACCCCTGGCTACAACTTCAACCATACTTCCTTTCTCATTTGCTACAGTACACCGGGTTCCACAAGAGATTTTGAAAATTTAAAGTCTCATGTGAGGCCCGGTGCACCGTAGCAAATTAGAGAGGGGATATGGTTGGAGTTATGGTTGGGGGTGTGCCTCTATCATTTCCCTGTCTAAAATTAGAGGAGAAGGGGAAAACAATATTTTATTTATTCCTATTGTTTTTGTTTGTATCTTTCTAAATTTAATTATGAAATTGTAAACCATAAATTTGCACTTGACCCGTGAACTTTGTTATTCCACTTGACCCTCTTGAACTTGTCTTACTTAAACCCCCAAGTAAAATTGTAAACTTTGACAAGTCATGTGTGTGACAGCAAAGGACACCTAAAAGTTTATTAAAGGCTAAATATTAGAAAACTTCTCTTAACTTTTAAAATATCAGAAAGCCCCAATTCGGTTAGTGGTTATCAAAAAATACCCTTTAAGTTAGCGGTTATCGGAAAATGTCCCTTTAATTTAAAGATTTTATTAGAAACACCATAAATTGTGTTAACAATAAATTTCACTAGCGAAAATATCCCCTGCGCTATTTTACTCACCATAAAAAAATTGTGGTTCTCTGATATTTTAGCTTGTTTAGGGTTCTGACAAAATTTTAAACTTTGAGGGGTTTCTTGATAATAGCCAATAAGGGTTTTCTTTACATTTGAAAGTTATAGGAGGTTATCTTATATTTTGAAATTAGTCCATCAAATCACTAAAATTACCATTTGGCCCCTCAACTTTTAGGTTATTTTGAAATTCATCCTTTAAATTATTAAAGTTCTTATTAAGTCCCTAATTCTTAAGTTATTTTGAGATTGTCCCTCAAATCAAGCATAGAAGTAGCAATTAGAGGGAATTTATTTTCCTTTAATTTTAAGATTTTGTTAGAAACCTCCTAAATAGTTCTAACCACAATTTTTTCTAGCGAAAATATCCCCTGCGTGATTTTACTCACCTTATAAAAATTGTGGTTCTATGATATTTTAGCCTGAGAGGGGCTCTGATAATATTTTAAAATTTGAGGGGTTTCTTGATAATAGCCAAATAAGGTTTTTCTTTATATTTGAAAGTTATAGGAGGTTATCTTATATTTTGAAATTAATCTATCAAATCATTAAAATTACTATTTAGCCCCTCAACTTTTAGGTTATTTTGAAATTCATCCTTTAACTTATTTTCCTTTATATAGTCCCTCAAATCAAGCATAGAAGTAGCAATTAGAGGGAAATAAGTTCCCAAAATAAGTGAAATTGCTATTAGATTTCTTATGTCGAAAGTTGTTTCAATTTACTCCCAAACATTGATCCTTCTACTCTTGATTTAAGAGACTAATTTCAAAATAACTTAAAGTTCGAGAAACATAATAACAATTTACATAATTTGACTGACTAAGTCCAAAATATGAAAGATTTAAGCGACTAATACCAAAAAAAAAAGACTTTCCCAAATTATTGGTTCCCAAGATCATCTATAATTTGACATTACACCTACAAATCATTAAAATTGTGTATGTGTCTTTGCTTATAAGGGAACCTGCAAGTTGGTCTCTCTAATTATCTTAGTATAAGGGAAATACTCTTTCAAATCGAACTTCTTTTGTACGATTTCTTTCCCACAAACTAAAAACCAAATTAACATTCTTCATTTTCTCCAATAGTAAAAGTTCTCTCTAACTTATTTCTTATCTTCAGCAATGACCTTCTTCCCTAAAAATGTATTAACGGGGAGTATTTTAGTAATTGACCATATTGGATTACAAATTAATCAAATCATGATTTCCAAATTTAACCAAAAAGTTAATAGAGTGACCAAACTGCAATTATCCGTATGGGTTGAGGGAAGTATCAGCTATTTCGCTTAGTTGAGGGACTACTATCAAATTATGGAAGATTAGCCGACCAATATCTAAGAAGCCCATGTCACCCTAAAAGCTGAGTAATTTTCTTATCGATTTCCTTGTTAACTTGGATCCTCCTAACTATTAAAGAAAGTAGTGCGGCGAACACTATTCAATCATAATCATTGATTATCTATTTGATAGTTAAGTTTTTTTCTTTGAGTGGACATTAAGAATGAGTATAATTCATAATGTATGCTGAGTATTACTTTTGAATCTCAACCATTCGCTAGATGATTAATAGTTATTGTTAAAAGTAGTGATCTTCTCTACTATTTTTAAGAGCATATGTAACAAGCTTCAAGAAACCCTAAGCTTTCTTTGCACTTCTTCTTTCTCTCTTCTTTTATTATTTTCCTTCTCTTTCAATCTCATGTATCTCTAATGTGTTTCATCCCTTTTATTAAGGGTGGTCAGCAAGTGAGAACCCTTGAAATAGAATACAATTCTATAGCTCATAATGAAATGGGTAAGTTAATGTAAAAATGGTTGATGGGTGTTATTTGTCTTGGGTTTTGGGGCTATTTTGTTTTTAGTACTAATATTACTACATGAAGTTATCATGGAATCTTTGAACTCATTGAAATTCTTTCAATCTCACTCCCTATCGTCTCCGCTAGAAGCAGTGATTATGCACACTTTAGATGTTGGAAGTCATCCCATCAAAACTCATACGGATGAAGAATTCTTGTCACGCCCCCAATTGCGCGAAATAATTTGAGATGAGTGAAAATGGCAATATGTGTGAAAATAAATATCAAGCCTATTGTATACTTCCATATATAAATAAAACTGTCCACAAAACAAATTTTTATAAATGCATAGAAGTCTCAAAGCGAAAACTACTTAGTAACAAGTTCACTCTTATGAGTAACAAGTTCACTCTAATAAGTCAAAAGACTCTTATTACATATACACATAGCATCTCTATTGAGATAAATGATAAATTAAATGTACCTAATTGTAATTCTACCTTTGTTGTATGTACACTCTCATTAGGGTCTGGTAGTATAGGTATGTATAGGACCTTTGTAACTTTGTTAATTATTCAACAAAGGAATTTCCTTCAATTTGGTATCAGGGAGCCCTAACCCTAGATCCTTAAAAAAATCCGTTGCCTCCCTCACTACAGCGCAACACCCCCCTTTTTTCTCATCGTTGGTATGCTGCTCCAGCCGACCATCTCTCTTAATTGGCATCGCTCTCTGCTCTTTGGCTAGCATGGCTTCGGGTTCTTCTTCTTCGAGTTCTTCATCTGCGCCAATGGCTTCGGGTTTTTCTTCTTCAAGTTCTTCATTTGCTTCAAAGTGTTCGCATTAATATCATCACTACATCACTCTTAAACTTACTCGCGATAACTATCTCTATTGGTATGCTCTTATACATTCCTACCTTTCAGGCAATCGTCTCCTAGGGTATATTGAAGGAACTATTGTTTGTCCTTCACTTATTATCATCTTGGATGAAAAATATGTTGTCAATCTAGATTTTATTGCATGGAAAGCAAAGGATAATCATGTTAAAATTATTAATCTTGGCTCCATCTCTGAAGAATGTTACCTTGTTATTGTTGGTAAAAATACATGGGCTGGGATTTGGGATGCTCTAGCCACTGTGTATGCAAACCCCTTCCATGCCCGTGCTTTACAAATTCATGAGGATTTACTTGAATGTCGTCAGAAAGATTCCTCGTTCTCAGTTTATGTGGCAAAGATTAAAACCCTAACTAACACTTTGGTTGTGGCAGGGTTGCCCCATACCATATGAGGATTTTATGACCTATGTTTTTGGGTACTTCGTCCAGAATATCAACATTTCACAACACTATTCATGCTTTATAGGAAAAAGTGAGTTCTGAGGACTTGCAATCTATGCTCCAAACTCAGGAGTATATCTATCGGGGCAACCGTGAAACTGCGTCCTCCCCACTCACCCTCTATGCGGCCATCGGACCCGGAAAACCACTGGAGCACAGCGTCGCCTCTTCCTTGGCCACGACACTGCCGGCCTACATGGGGTGGACACCGGTGCAACTTGCACATTTGTAAGCACTTGGGTTCAACCCCTCCTCGAGTTTTGCAGCCCCTTACGCTACTTTCTCCACCAATGGCAATGACAGCTTGGTCACCATCCCAACTGCCGTGTTGCAAGCTCTCCTCTCAGGTTAGTCATCTTCTAGAGCTTCAAAGAATTTTGGGTATAATCAATCTGGTAATTAGGGAAATCACGGTAACAATCATGGTGGTAATAATCGTCGGGGTAGACGTGGTTGTGGATGTAATAATAATTATGGTCGCAGCTACAATAACAATTTTGGTAGTGGTGGTGTTCCTCATTACTATCAGCGTGGCATCATGGGTGCTCCACTAATAGCTCATCTCTGTAATGCTTGTCTCGAATCCTTCCAGTAGTCCAATGCATCCCTCTGGTTTTCGAATATAGGAGCTATGAACCATGTGACCGTAGACATTACATGTCTTGATCACTCTGACGCCTATGAAGGTAGTGACACACTTCATATTGGTAGTGGTAGAGGACTTTCAATTGCTAATGTTGGATCCAACTTCTTCTACCAAAACAACACTTTTCATATGAATAATATTTTGCATGTTCCCTCTATTTCCAAAGCCTTACTTAGTGTTCGTCAATTTTCTACTGATAACAATGTTTTCTTTGAGTTTCACCCTAAGTATTTTCTTGTGAAGGATCGGGTTACCAAACTGCTCCTCCTTACTGGCCTTAGTGAAAATGGACTTTACTCACTTTGTCTTCTTCCTTTTTGTTCACTTCATCCCACGGTCTTCTCAGTGGAGCATACATCTCCTGCAGTGTGGCATCGTCAATAGGGTCATCCCCATGGTCAATTGTTTTGTGTCATGATCAATAAAAATGAACTCCCGTGCTCGTCCAAGTCTTTAGATTTGTTTTGTTCTGCCAGCCAGCTTGGCAAGTCATCAAAACTGTCTCTTCATTTGTCATCTTTTCAGAGTCATTTAGTACTAGATTTGGTTTTTAGTGATGTTTATGGACATGCTCCAATTTATCATCACTTGGTCGTAAATATTTTGTTATCTTTGTGGATCATTATTTGCTTAGTGGATCATTATTCGCTTAGTGGATCATTATTCGAAGTATATCTGGTTTTATTTCTTTTGCAAAAATCTGATGTATTTTTATATTTCCCAAATTTATTGCTATGGTTGAACAACAATTTGGGACTAATATTTAATTCATATGAAACGGATTGAGTGGGGGGGGGGGGGGGGTGAATATCAGAAATTAACTGAGTATTTTTCAAAATTGGGCATTATTCATTGTCTTTCTTGCCCTCATACCTTCGAACAAAATAAGGCTGTTGAACATCGTCATTGTCATATTGTTGAAACATGGCTATCTCTCTTGGCTCATTCAGGTGTTCCTCACAAAATATGGCACTTAGCATTTAATACAGCGGTTTATCTAATTAATCGTATGCCTTCTCGAGTATCCAAATCTCAAACCCTATTTGATTGTCTTTTTCATCGACCACCTGATTGTCTCTTTCTTAAGGTTTTTGGGTGTTTGTGTTTTCCCTATCTCTAACCGTATAACAGTCATAAAATTGATTTTTTGTCTACTCCATGTGTCTTTCTTGGCTACAGCCCTACTCATCATAGTTATTGTTGCCTTGACCGTGTCACTGATCGCATGTATATTGCACGACATGTATGCTTCAATGAAACCACTTTCCATTTCGATCTTCTTCGCCACCGCCCCTAGTCTCACCTACCACTATACTCTTGAGTTTCCGTCCCTCCTTTTTTTCCCCCGTCGGGTCTTGCTCCACTCGATCCTCTCGACTCTCCTCTAGTTGCTTGTTGGTCCAAGCCCTCCTCTACTGATCTGGTTGAGAATCCCTTGGTTGCTCTGGCCGACTCGCTCGGCTCTTAGACACCATCTTCACCTCCTTTGTTGCCACTTGTGTCATCACAGTTGGACTCCTCTAACTCTGTTCCTCTGTTCATATCTCCCCTCCGAGTTATTCCTCCTACTCCTTCTCTAGCTCCTACCCGAACCTACCCCATGACTCTTTGTTCTAACCCTAAGCCCAATGTGTTGTTTTCTCCCTCTACATCTCTTACCATTGTTCCCCCTATTCCTTCTGATGTTGAACCAATATCCTTTACTAGTGCCAATAAAAGTATTCAGTCGCGTTAGGCTATGGCTGACGAGTATCATGCCCTTCTTCGGAATGGTACTTGGTCTCTAGTTCTGTTTATGGTTTTCATGATTGTTGTTAGTTGCAGGTGGGTGTACAAGATTAAATGAAATGTTGATGGATCCATTGAGCACTATAAAGCGCGACTCATTGTGAAGGGCTTTCACTAACAACTGGGATTGGATTATGAGGAAAACTTTAGTCCGGTTGTCAAACCAACCACTATCCGGACATTGATTTCTTTAGCAGTTTCTCAGGGGTGGTCTTTATGCCAACTTGATGTGTAGAATTCTTTTCTCCATGAAGCCCTTACTAATATCATCTACATGTCTCAGCCTCTAGGTTTTGTAGATCCGTTTCGATCTGATCATGTCTGCTTGCTCCATTGATCTATTCATAGGCTCAAGCAGGCTCCTCGAGCCTGGTTCCATCGTCTATCTTGGGCATTTCTCTCTCAAGGGTTCACGGGCTCCAAGACTGACTCTTCCTTGTTCATTTATATTCACGGTACGACTAAACTATTTATTTTAGTTTATGTCGATGTTATCATTGTTACAGGGAACAATTCCGATCACATCTCTCGGGTCATTTGTGTCCTCTTGTTTGATTTTTTGCTCAAGGATTTGCCATTATACTATTTTCATGGTATTGAGGTGGTACTACAGGCTTCCGGGTTACTTCTCTCTCAGCAGAAGTAGATTTGTGATCTCCTACAACATTTCGATCTCTCAGACTCTAAGCTTGTGTCTACACTGCTATCTACATCAACCTCACTAACGAAGACCACTGGTTCTTTATTCTCTGGCCCCACGAAATATCGAAAAATTGTTGGTGCTCTATAATACGTTATGCTTAAGTGACCTGATGTAGCCTTTGCAGTTAATAAGGTTTGCCAATTCATGCATCAGCCTACCGATGGTCACTGGTTAGTGGTCAAGCAAATTCTTCAGTACTTACGGGGAACTACTCCTCATAGTCTCTACATTCATCGTGACTCCTCTATTTCTCTTGAGCCTTTCTATGACTCAGATTGGCCGGTGTGTCCGGATGATCGCAGGTCTACTGGTGGTTTTGTGATTTTTCTTGGGGCCAAATTGGTCTCCTAGACTTCTTGGAAGCAACGTATTTCCCTCACTCCTCGACTGAGTCTGAATACAAAGCTCTTGCTGATACAGTTGCCGAGCTCACATGTCTACAGTCTCTTTTCTAAGAACTTACTTTTCCTCTATGCTCCTCCCGGACACTTTGGTGCGACAACCTTGGTGCTACATACTTGTCTTCTAATCTAGTATTTCATGCTCGTACCAAACACGTTGAGATCGATTTTTACTTTGTTCGGAAGAAGGTAGCGCGTCGTGATCTACATGTCTAATTTATCTCTACTCATGATCAGCTTGTTGCCATTCTCACCAAACCGCTTCTGATTCCGTGCTTTAATTTTTTACAGTCCAAGCTACAAGTTGTTCCTCGCCTTTTGCTTGAGGGGAAGTATTGAGATGAAAGATAAATTAAATGTATCTAATTTTAATTCTACCTTTGTTGTATGTACACCCTCTTTAGGGTTTGGTAGTATAGGTATATATAAGACCTTTGTAACTTTGTTCATTATTCAACAGAGGAATTTCCCTCAACTATCTTAAGGTATCTATCCCCTAGCATCAAAGTACTCTCCAACAAATCCTTTACATGTGCCCCAAACTTCGAGCTATAGATAGAGCTATGTAGTAATCAACTGAAAAAGATTGAAAATATTAGGGGTGAGTTTTCACTCAGTAAGAAGATAATTTATCATTAGCGGATCAGACAAGTTTAAAAAATTATCAATACTATTATTTAAGCAAGTTAGTAACAAAGAAACAAAGAATGATCGAGAATATGTGGGATATTGAATAAAAGAACTTTTCATTCTTAGCAGGTAACTATATTATAAAACATGTAATTTTTGTAAAACAATACAAATGAGCATAAAAATACTTTTAAAATTATAAAATATATCTATATTATGCTTCATAAAACATCCTCAATTGTCACAGTAAGGCTATGATAATTATAGCCAATAGCATGGAAATGCGCATTATTCACTAGAGTCATCTAGGGACAGAGAGTACCTAATACCACCATAGGTTGCACGAAGGCCACTTAACCTTTTGCCAAAAGGACACTCTAACACTAATTGGTGAATTCAATACCAGATGATAGGCTTAGACAAATCATTTCACTATATAGTGGATTCTGGGGTCTTTAACATTTAAAAACGTCTTCTTTCAACTTAAAATATCACTTGCAAATTCTACTTGCACGAAAAGTAATATAAATGTTTAATACTTCTGTAAAATTTTTCTGATATCGCTTTCATGAAAATCTAGAGTATTCATGATTTGATAGAAATTTAATTATTTTTGTCAAATGCACAACTTTTCAATAAATATCACATGAGCAATTTTTAATATATTTTCATAGTTCGCATATTAAATAATATTTATCTCGTTAAAGATAAATAACTACTCATTGTCAAATTATTTTATTAATTTTTCTATTAGTGAAAGATAATTAATACTCCTTGATCAAACCTATAAGCATGCAACATACATAAATATGCATAAATATTTAATACTAATGATTCTATACATAAACTATTTGGAAATAAAACTAATGTTTCTGATTTCTAAGGATTTCTCCTAAATTTTGTTTCTATTCTTTATTCTCAAATAAAATTTGGACCTAACTGGAAATATTCTATGTTAAAAGGGATTGAAGGTAATTTTTCTAGAAATTAATTTTTTGCATGTATTTTAGTTTTAACTAAAAATTAAATTCTAGAAAGTTTCGGGGTTAAATTGAAATTTCCTATTTCTTCTCCAAACTTCATCTTCATTCTCACTTTATTTCTTTCTAGGATGAAACCCAAAGTTTGGATGGGCTCATCACCCAAGTGACCACCTCTGATGATACCCACAACAAGGATGGTCAGAGATCATTGAACATCACCGTAGATACCGACGACAACCGAAGAAGGTATTCTGTGTATGAATTGAATACAAAGAGAAAAAAACTAACTTTAAGAAGCTTATTTCCTCTATGTACGTGCTTGTTCCCAGCAATTAGTTGCCTTTATTCCTTTTCTTTGTTGTGATGCAAATTGTGGGATTTGGGTACAGATTTTAGGGTTTTCAATGTCCCTTGAGTTTTATAACTGATTTTTTCCATTAATTCTAGGACTATAACTTTAATAATTTCTCCTAATAAACTCTCTAGTTACAAGCTTTTGGATTTCTCTCGTATTATTTTTTTCTTCATTGGGGGAAAAACAGTTTCTACGTACTTCCTACCTTAAATAAGTTTCATCCTCGAAACATTACTTGCCTTGGTTCTCAAAAAATGGAGGATACTTCTGACATATCTCATCTTTACGCTTTCATCTCTCTCCAGATAATTCTTCTATTCAACCTTCGCATCTCGAATTGCATGATGCCTAAGCAATCGTTCCTTCCTATCCATGATACATTTTTGATTGCTCCTCATATTTTAAGTTTTCCTTCAACTCAGTTAGTCTAATTCTATAACTTGATATGAGTCTCAAATAAAATTTCTCAGCACAGATACATGAAATGCATTGTAGATTTTAGCAAAAGAGGGTGGTAAAGCATGTCTATATGCCACTTCACTAACTTGTTGAAGAGTTTTGAATGGAACCACAAATCTTGGGCTTAGCTTCCCTCGAATTCTAAATCTCTTCAAATCTCTTCTAGGAGATACCTTTAAAAACCCATGATCACCTTGATATTCTAGGTCATTCTTTTGGACATCAGCACTACTCTTCCATCTACTTAGTCAAACGGTCTACTATGACCCATGTAGCATTGTTACCTTTTGCTGACCTTAGTAACCTTGTGACAAAATCTACCCAATTCCAGATTGGTATGTCAAGGTAAACCCACAGGTCTATGATACTTTGCTTTTACTTGCTTATATATCTTGCACTCTGAGGCATACTGG
>NC_033801.1:64469172-64481873 GCF_001876935.1 Asparagus officinalis | reverse complement strand
AGTCTCACCCGCCTCTTCAGAAGTCTCCGTTTCCTCACTATCAAATTCCTCTTCACTACCAGCTGGAAGAACCGGTTCCTTTCCTTTTCTCGAGGATTCAGCAGCCTCTTTTCCTCGAGTCGACACCATAGCCTCATGAGTCGCCTCTGTCGCTTGCTGCGGAGCTGCCTCTTCCTCTGAGTCTGATGCTCTCCCACGTCGAGTGACGATATTAGCGGCAATCAACCACTTACAAAAGAGGAAGGTCATCCGTAAAGGCGGCGCCTCTAAAGGGAGATCGAACTCAACATTTGTGCAACCGGCGATACTCCAAAACCAAGCTCTCGCCCCATCAATAAGTCCACCTCAAAAGCTAAGGTGACGATTCGGGTTGCCGATATAAATTTGATCATAGCCGAATTGACGGGCAAATCGACATGGAAGATAGGGCTCAATGTGGCAAACGTCCCTTACCCTGAACAACAGATAGCCAGGTCGGATATTCATCAGCCATCTGAAGCATCCGACATCTAGAACGGTACGGTTCTGCCTCGGGTCTTCAGCATCCAATAAAGTTGTGTTGTAAGTACCGGAGAACCGAGGGAAGCAAGGGAAGAATTCCCAACACTTATGAATTTTGAACTGCCTCGTTATGTCCGGCCATCGATGGTTGATCCATTTGCAACCCTCAAGGGTCTGTAAAAGAGGAAGACTAGGATCCACCGTCTCAGGAGCTTCCATTAAATCTGGCCGGTGCAGAACCAACCATGTCATCAAATAAGTGTAGGGTAATTCTAGTTTCGGAACAGATATACTGGCAGAGGGTTTCTTTTTCTCTTGAACCCACTGTGAATAGCCGCCACCATAGCAGGAAGCAAGGATAATCTACGACCTGTGGCTAACTGGACGGCTGGATACAACACTTCCATTGGCATAGCGTCGGCTGACTGATGAGGAACTACACATCTCTTCAACCATATGGCCAGAAAGCCAGCCAGCAGAGTAGTGGGGCGAATCAGAACACTAGCTTGAAACAAATAAGAGCGGAACTTAGTTCCGTGCAAAAACCCATCTTCTGAATGAGAAGTGTAAGATTGTGCGTTTGTTTTCTCCAACAGTCGATTGATGTCACCCGGGCTCAAAGGAGATAATCCACGTACCTCTTCCGATCGATCCTCCAGGTTCTTGAACTTGAACAGATAATCGGCGAATTGCTTTAAGCTGACCTGGGGAGATTTCTTCCTAGCTTTGGTTTCCATCTCAGCCATAGCTATATGATAATGACAAGTCAGCTCCCATAAAGTCTCGTGGGTTACAGATGACCGATCCTTCATCTTATTGAGCTGACTGATGGTTGGGAAGAACTCTTGATATGGAACATCACCTATGGGTAAGCCAGACACCTTCATCATTTCGTGCAATGGTAACCCGAGCTCCCCATTCTTGGTGAAGAACGTATTAGTGTCAGGATTATAGATCTCGAACAGACGAAGAAAATGACCTACACTAATTTGCAGACCATGCATTCTGGCACGGATCGGGACTTCCAACCCTAATTCTGCTAACTCTCGCCCCCAACGGTTCAACACATATCGAGTCATTCTGGTCCACCATCATTTATCCCCATAATAATGGACCTATCCATAACATCTAAAACTCTCGTGGGGTAATTTCTTCTTCATTGCAGCCAAACGATTCTTCACGGTGTTGGCCTGCGCTGTCTTTTCATTCTGAGGTATGTTGTCTTGGCCTAAGACACCCGGATGAAGCCCTCGTATGGAAGCTATTTCACTGGAACCTAGAGTAGCCTCTTTCCCGATGAAGCCGCAATGAATACGTTCGTGGTTTTCGGTTAATCTCCAGAACATTTCACGTCCAACCGATAAATTCCTAAATTTTAACAATGAATGCTCTCGAGGGATAAAAGGCAAGTAAAGGAATGACGAACCATCCTCGTGTAACCATTGTGCAGGCTTGCAGAAAGCAATCGCCGGATCCTTTATGGAGTCACCAAACAAGAAGTCTGGTTTCCTTATACATTGGTTTGAATCCTGCTCTGAAATTAAGGGTGCATCTGTGATTAACCGTCGCAGAATACGGCAACTACCTCATTGAATCAACTCTCGGGCCCCTTCGCTGTAATCTGACTTAAACTGAGGAGCAGACTCGATTAACGGTAGCCCTTCATAATAAGAATGAGTGACACTACTCTGGCCCGTAACTGCATCGACGATGAAGATTGTGGAAGGAAAATAGACTGATACAGGAGATACACATAAGCTGTGTAAGTATAGTCCTAAAATTTTAGAGAAAAGCGGTATATCTTATTCCGTAAGATATAGTCGCTATCTCCACAGCAGGTGTGACGATTTTCCATCTACCACATGTATAAAGGAGATACGCGTTACTATGCACAGGCATTATAACGGCATACCAAAACCTTTCAATACACGTGGGATGATATGAAATCGCCCCTGTATATTATGAAGTTTGTTTTGTCAAAGCAAAACAAACACTTTTAAGTGTCGATCCCCTCAAAGGAGGATACTGGCTCTTCTCGAGGGTATCTCAAAGGATACAAACGAGGATCTGCATGCAAGCACAAATATTGACGCATGAAATTGAAGAAATACAGTGTTTAAAATTGCGACAGGGTGAGAGAAATGTACCCCCATGCGAAGCGGCAACAGGGGCAGCCTCCTCAGGGCTCTGAACAGTTGTCGGCTTCGGGTTCCTCTGGATCGACGCTGCGACATAATGAGTAAATGATCTACATTGAAACCCAAGAGGAGGTTAGGAATTTTGAACAAGAAATTGAACAAAATATCACAAAATCTCGTTGAGACAGTGCATGCAAACCGAAAGTCAAAGAAGATCAAAATTTGAAAGAAAAGAGGCGGACAAACCTTTGAAATCCGAGTGCAATCTTCCCAAACAAAAGCTCCACACCAATCAGGAACGGAGAGGAGAAGAAGAGAAAAAGAACTGGTCAAAAATCACCCTGAAATCGCCCAAGAAAATCGCCAAAAATCACCCAGAAATCGACGTAAAAAACCCTAAAAAAGCCCAAGTCCGACTTATGTACTCTCTGTCTCGCTGAGCGAGACAGCAAACTCTGTCTCGCTGAGCGAGACAGCAAATATTGTCTTGCAATACGAGACAGCAAACACTGTATCGCATAAATGCAATACAGGGGGATACTCCAGTGGGTACACGAGTCTAAACTGTATTCTCACCCTCAACAGGAAGTTTCTGGAGAATATTAATCTGAATATTCTTAAGGATAATCTGATGAGCTCTCAATGGATATATCAATTCAGTGATAAAAAGCTGAACCCACAAGAGCAGGTACCAACTTCAATTCAAGATCTCGACAACGGTCAAGCGATAAACGCGACGCCTGGGAAACATTAGCTATTCTACAAAGAACTGAATAGACTAAGAGTAGAAGAGATCAAGCATTGAAGCCATTCTCAAGTCTTTTCACACGATCTACTCAACCAACCATTGAAGGGGTCGTAAGTAAAATCTATCTTATCCAAAGTATCCCAGACTCTTCTATAAAAGAATGCGTCTGGAATACTTTGAAGGGGGTATCTGTAGGTATCAAAAAATGCTAATAGATATCTAATCATAGGGAAAACCACCCAAAATTGACAAATATGAACTGTCTCGCCAGCGAGACAGACTTTGCTGTCTCGCCAGCGAGACAGACTTTGCTGTCTCGCCAGCGAGACAGAGTTTACTGTCTCGCAGCGAGACAGTCTCGCCAGCAAGACAGTGTTTGCTGTCTCGCCAGTGAGATAGTGTTTGATGTCTCGCCAGCGAGACAGTGTTTGTTGTCTCGCCAGCGAGACAGACTTTACTGTCTCGCCAGCGAGATAGTTTTGAAATGGTCAAAACTACCTTTGTAACTGCCCTACACGTGTCCACTAACTGCCAAGGGACGTGGGAAACATCGTGGGCGAAAATCAGGTGAATAACTGCCAAAATAACGGAGTTTGAAATGTGGGAAGGCAGTTACAGCGAGAAACTGCCAGGAATATTCGTTTTCCGAGACAGTATTTTACTGTCTCGCTGGGCGAGACAGCAAATTTACTATCTCGCTGGGCGAGACAGTAAACACTGTCTCAACCAGCGAGACAGTAAACACTGTCTCGCCAGTTAACTTCTTCGTTTGTTTGAGTTTTGTGCAGTTATTACCCCAGAGGCTATAAATACACCCCTAGGATCACTTCTGACGAGGATCGAGCATATTTTCGAGCATTCCAGAGCAGAGAGAGCAGATTCGAGTTTTCATACAACGCCTTAAAATTAAACTTTGACTTGATTTTAAGAAGAACGACTATCTTACTTCGATAAGATATCGTTTCAATTTCTCACTTCGATAAACGAAGTCAGAATCAGTCAACCCCCTCTTCACGATCTGTGATTCGGCGGTCCACGAACCAAAGCGTTCCCAGCACAGGCAAAGTCCCACGAAAACAAAGATCGATAGACGATTTTTGTGTTTGTTTCTCAAAAGTTGTAATTTTCGCTTTGTTGTGTAGAAAAAGTCTTATAAAAAGACTATTTCTTTGAATTTATTGTAATCGCTTGAAGATATAATGAATTCCTCAACAGAACCGACTTTTGACTCAAACAAGCTGGCGACCACAGTGGGAGCCAGCGGCCTCGCTGCCGAGGCCGCGGTGTCGCAACCGATCAAGATCGTCGTCAACGAAGAGATCGAATACGAATTCGATCAGGCGAAATTTGAGGAGTACTTGTCATCCTCATCATCAAAACTTTCCTCACTCCGCAAATGTAGGAAAGTTTCATCTCCCAGAAAAAAGCTCAAGTCTGCAGTGTCAATGAAGACCGCAGGTGAAAGTTCTTGCCCGGATGTTGCTAAAGAATCTACCTGCAACATCTCTGCTCCGAACGACTCCACACCCATTCAGGAGTCGATAATGAATAGCTCGCCGGTGCTGACGAAGAGAGCTCATCAGAGACAGCGCCAGCGCCGTGCTCGACAATTGGCTAAAGCCATGCAACAAACCGACGGGGTCCATTACTATGCGGACCTAGAGTCGAGAAGGCAGAAAATGGTTCAGTTGCCTCAACGGCAAGATAATCATATTTCTGCACAACTTACGACGGAGGAGTAGACTCTCGTCAAAAGGTCCCGTTCAACCCTTAAGGAACGGATACAAAGGCGTAAAGCGAAGGCCGCCCATGCTCGTGCTCTTCGTCAACAAGCCCAAGGAACCAAGAAGGAGACGGTGTCTGAAAAGCCACCGAAGAATCGTAAAGTTTGGATGCCGAAGACGCCGCAAGCATCTGTTCCGGGCCCGTCTACTGCATCAGCAGTAAAACTATGGGTTAGCCCAGATTTGTCCAAGTTTAAGATAACAATGGCGGATCGCTTCGGTCCTTCAGATGACAATCGAGGCAAAGCCCCAGTCAAGGAAAATCCAAGTCCAGCAAATAAACCCGTGGTGGTTTCATATGCAGGGGGTCGTAAACACCCTCCTGTCAGAACTGCACAAGTCCAAAACGAGAGAATACCAGTTCACTCTCGTTTAGGACCTCTTAAAACTCCACACCCGCAAGGGGGTGGATTCAAAAATTTAACTTTGGATCGCTCAGAGGCGACGACCAGTCGTCCTGTGCATGTTAACAAAGTTCAGAAACAAAAGATAGGTTGCTCAAGTCATAATAACGACGAGCTGTACTATCAGAAAAACAATTCAAGAAAAAGGATTGTTCAAGAAAACGAGTCTCATTGCGCTTGCGAGAGACTCATTAAAGCAGTGCTGACAGAATGCGGATGCTCTAAAAATAATTCAAGAGTCTCCGTATTTCAAAGATTGTCCAATGAAGCGTCAAGACCCAAAATGAGACATTTCAACAAGAAAAAACCTGTAATCCGACAAGAAGAGTTCCCTGAGGTCACTATCAACATGACTAACAAAGGGAAGCAAAAGTCAGTTAATCCCGACCCTGATTTCTCTCCGGGAGGGAGAGTTGAGCGGGGTCTTTCTCAAAGAATGTCGCGATTGCAACGAAGAGCCAACCGACGTCGAGACTACAAAAGGATGCACGAAGGGTTCTCTTCAGATGAAGAATTATCAGACACTTGTTCTGCTGTCGCTTCTGATGACACTGCATCCAGTGTTGGACAAGTCAGAGAATCATTCGCAATCACGCCGGATCAACTGGCTCACATACTGCAGGAAGCATTGGCTAAACAACGCGAAGAAATTAGAGCTGAATTTAAAACCGAGATGGAGTTGACTATGCAGCAGATGCGAGATTTGCAGGTTCAGCAACACCAACCGGAGTCGAGCCAGAAGGCGGAATCCAGCCGGCGTAATGAAGAGGATGAGACTATCTTTGAAGATCCTCCTCCAGATAAAGACAACTCCGGAAGTGGTCCGACCAAGTCATCTACTCCACCTCCACAGATCTACTTAAAGAAAAGTGAGGAAGAGGACAAGAAGATGCACGATCTTGAGAGAAAAGTCAACGCTCTGATGACGGCTCAAGAAGTGAAAAAAACGGGCATTCCATACCCGTACCCGAGGGAGTGGGACCTGATTCCTTATCCCCAGAAATTTAATTTGATTAACTTTACTCCTTTTGATGGCAGGGGTTCACCAACTCAGCACTTGATTTATTTTAAGTCGCATCTCGGCGCAATATCCGGGAACGAAGCCCTGATGGTCCGGTCATTCGTAGGAACCCTTCGCGGGCCTGCCTTCGATTGGTACCGACGCCTTAAGCCCGGGAGTATCACTAGCTGGGAGGATATGGAAGAACTATTCCTCACCAATTTCTTCGACGATGACACAGAGGTCTCAATTGGCACGTTGTTGGATGAAAAACAGAAGGATGGAGAATCAGTTGACGTCTTCGTCAAATGATTCCGGGACAAAGCGGTGAACTGCAGAGATCCACTCACAGAAGAGTTCATCCTACAGACATGTCACAACAACTTGTCATTAGATGTGTTAGAGGTCATGGGGGTTGTGCCCTCTAAAACTTGGAAGGAATTGAAAGTGAGGGGTGAACAGGCTGAACGCTTTCTCAAGAGAAAGAATTTGGAGAGAGGACTGTCACCAGCTAATAATCAAAAGCAGAACTTTAATCCTCGAGGTAGAGGAAGAGGATCAACGGCAGATGTGGATGCACATCAAACGTCACAACAACCGCCGCAACAACAACCGCAGCAGTCATCCTTCCAGTTGGCATCAAATCAGAATCAACAGCCTCCGAGACAACCCAAGACTTCGGAGCCCAGATTCCCGAAGGAATACTCTTTCAAAGATGATGAAGTCCCAATCATCTTCAAATACTTGTTAGAAAATAACAAGATCAAGCTTCCACCGGTCACAAACCAAGAAGAAGCAACGAAGATTAATGACCCGAAATACTGTGCATATCACAGAAGGGTCCACCATCCAACTAAGACATGTTATGTCTTAAAAGACAAAATACAAACCTTAATTGATGTTGGTATTGTGACGCCGAAACCAAAGGAGAAGAAAGTAGGCGCAAACACGGTCTCAATTAGCTTCGGATCGGTTCCTTTGTCCTGGTTTCAAGCAGAGCCAGTATCAAAGGTCAAACTGCAAATCATCAACGATGACCCTCATGGACAGCGACAGAAGGGGCTTGTATCTCACACAACCCCCAACGGCGAAATCCTTTGGGTTCATCCGGATTTGCTTAAAGATGAACAGTGGACAATATCCATATCGAAGAAGAAGGTAAAAGGCAAAGGGAAGACTTGTTAAGGAGCCTCGGCAATTCCTGAGGAGAATGACGAAGAAATCCCAGTCCTACCACTTTCCGAAGGAGAACAGGAATCTTTTATTACTAAGAATGGAAATGAATACTGTTTCAACCACCCGTATGCATCCGAGTAATTAGCCGACCAGGGGGTAGTGAAAGTTGTACCTTCTAAAACTCTGATGGAGCTGGGGGTGATTATAAGTCCACCCGTAGCAACCGATAACCCTCAAAGAATTGATAAGCAAAAGGAGAAAGAACTGTAGGCATTGAAAATTGCCTATAGGTCTCCACAAACGGTTCAGTGTTAAAGAGCGACGACTATCCGAGCCACAGGAGTCCAATTGACGTCGACAAACGACTGAAGTGAATCGACGAGCTACGTGAGCGGATAGGATTTCGGAACAACCGAGACCCGGACCAATCGGGAACCCGGCGGTGTTCACAAAAAGGACAACGCCCTTCGTGCCTCGACCACTCTACAGATAATCTAACCATCAGGGTGGATCGAACTCTTCGTCAGGCATCTAACGCACCCGGAATCACTCAAATCCGAGTCCGGACGAAGAATTTACGGGGAAAACAATCAAACACCTCAGCGGACGTCTCAGGAGTTCCAAAACACCCCCAGGGGTGTCTCAGAAATTCCGAGACACCCCAGGGGTGTCTCGGAAAATCCGAGACACCCCAAGGTGTCTCGGAATTTCCGAGACACCCTAGCAGTCTTCATCGCCCGTCGGATCCTTAGTATCGGCCTTAGCGTTGATACTAAGAAGAGCTATTACCTCGCTTTAGCCGAGGTATACGCTTATAGCTTCTAGATCTCACGCGGATCGACGAAGCTCTGCTTCTATATCCCCCGCGGATAAACGAAGCTCTGTCCGATTTATCCGGATCAGAAAGTTTCTAGATCTCACGCGGATCAACGAAACTCTGTCCGATTTATCCGGACCAGATCTGAGTGCCCCGGTGGTCCACGGATATCAACATCCCCGTCACAGGCAAAAGACCCACGCAAGCAAGAGATGACAAACAGCTCTTGCGTTTGTTTGAAAGGAGTTGCATTTATTTTGTTTTCATTGTGTAAAGGTCTTATAAAAAGACTATCTTTTTATTTCATTGTAACGATTGAAGTTGTAATGAATGCAGCAATGAATACAGCGACTTTTTCCGCAAACAAGCTGGCAACCACAGTGGGAGCCAACGGCATCGCTACCGACGCCGTCGTGACGCAGCCAGCATTCAAGATCCGGGTGAATGAAGAACACGAGCTCGATCAACAACAGTTCAAAGAAGGCCTCTCTTCCTCCTCCTCCAGATCCGCCTCTCCAAACGGGTACAGAAAGGTAACCTCTTTCATAAATGTTTGCAGGTCCTTCGGCTCAAAAATCCAAGACCCCGTTGCCGCCGCTGCACTTGCGCCACGTGACGTCCCCGCGTCGTCCAACGTGTTCAAGATCGCAGATCCGGACTCCTCCTCTGCACTTGCACCACGTGACGTCCCCGTGTCGTCCAACGTGGTCGAGATCGCAGATCCGGACTCCTCTGCACCACGTGACGTCCCCGTGTCGTCCAACGTGGTCGAGATCGCAGATCCGGACTCCTCTTCCGCTGAAGAGATGGCTTCTGAAGACGCTCCCGCAGTGTCAAAGAGAACACGACAAAGACAACGTCAACGTCTTTGTAGGCATCGAAAATTGCCTATAGTTCTCCACAACCGGTTCAGTGTTAACGAACGACGATGAACGTCACCATCCAATCCACATAAGCCTAATCGACGTCGACGAACGACTGAAGTGAATCGACGAGTTACGTGAGCAGATAGGACTTCGGAATCACGAAGACATAACGTGGATCTAAAATCCAGGCAACGCCAGGAGCAACCACGGCAAACAACCAGCCCCTCCTCCGAAGCAGAAACAAACAAATGGGTTCATGTCAAAAGAACCCGTTCTACTCTCGAGGAGCGAATCCAGAAGCGCCGCGCCTTGCGTGCGCATGCCCGAGCCTTGGTGCAAAAAGCACGAGAAATGCAAAGGGAAGAGGCAGGTAAGGGATCGCCGAGATCCAAACGAGTTTGGGTACCAAAGGCCAAATCAACGCCTAAGGCAAAAGCAGGCGACGTTGCTCTCAGGCCCTCGTCAACTTCAGATCCCAAACCTCCGATGAATCCCCACCGCAGCGGAGATTTCACCAAGCTTAGGATTCCTCTGAAGGATCGTATCGGCACTTTACCTGAGAATCGAGAAAAAGCGCTTGATAAGGAGAGCTGGAGATCATTGAACGAGCTACAAGCCAACACCCGGACTGGGGGTCGTACGCGACCTCCTAACAAACGGATTCCTACAACGGCCAGCTCGGCGGTGTGTGCAAAAGACCAAGAGCCCGTTAAGGTTTCACCCTCACAAAGGAGTGATTCCAAACGTGCGACTCTTGCAGGGGCTAACAAGGCAATGTTTACTCATTATACCTGAGAACCCATGTGAGCAGCCGATAGGTTACTCCGACCGCAACGTCGATGAGTTGTACTATCAGGCTGGGGGTGCGGATGAATCTCGAAAGAGAAACACCCGGGAAGCGGATTCTCACTGTCCGTGTACCAAATTTATCAGGGCAGTATTATCAACCTGTAGCTGCCCCAAGACCGCTCCGCAGAGGGTCTCGATATTCGAGAGAATTTCCGGTGGAACGACGAAGCCCGGATCAAGGCGTTCCCACCAAAGAGGATCGGTTGATTGAGATGATGAACTCCTAGAAGTTACCATCAACATGGTCAACAAGGAAAAATCCCCAATCATTTCAGGTGGTTCCGACCCTAATTTCTCTTTAGGAAGCAGGGTCAATTCGGGAATAGCTCAGCTTCAGCTAGAAGCCGTCGGATATAACAATGACCATGGGGTCCATGAAGGAGTCCATTCCGATGATGAGTTCTCGGATTCTCATTCCGCGCTCGCCTCCGACGACACAACATCTAGCATAGGGTAAGCTCGAGAGGTGTGCATGGCCAACACCAAACAGATAGCCAAAATCATTGAAGAGGCTCTGGCTAAGCAGAAGGAAATCTTCAAGTTCGAAATGGAAATGGCTATGCAAGAGATGAGACAAATGCACGACCAACAAATCCGAGCTTTGTCGAATCAACTAGTGGAATCCAGCAGTCGAACCCAGAACGCCGCAATTGACAGCGATCCGGAAGTGGACGAAGTTGTCATGGCCGACGCACCGCCCAAGAATACTGGGGGTGGCCCCACTAAAGATAGCAACGCTGGGTGTGGACCCACCAGTGATGACAACACTGGGGGTGGTCGTATCATTAAACAGGATAGAGATCAGGCCGAAAAGATGAAGGATCTCGAGAGAAAAATCGACGTCCTGATGTCTGCCCGAGAGGTGAAGAAGACCGGCATTCCGTGCCCTTACCCGAAGGAGTGGGATTCGATCCCGTATCCGGCGAAGTTCAACCTGATCAACTTCACGCCGTTCGGCGGGAAGGGCTCGCCCACTCAGCATCTAATCTACTTCAAGTCCCACTTGGGGGTGATTTCTGGCAACGAGCCTTTGATGGTTCGGTCATTCGTTGGCACCCTTCGCGGGCCCGCCTTCGATTGGTACCGCCGTCTCAAGCCCGGAAGCATCAACAGCTGGGAGGACCTAGAAAGCAAGTTCCTCGCCCATTTCTTCGATGATGACACCGAGGTGTCAATCAGGACACTCTTCGACGAGAAACAAAAAGGCGGAGAGTCGGTGGATACCTTCATCAAACGCTTCCGCAACCAGGCGATGAACTGCAAGGATCCCGTCACGGAGGAATTCATCTTGCAGACTTGTCAGAACAACTTGTCCATTAACATCTTAGATGTTATGGGAGTGGAGCCGCTCAATACCTGGAAAGAGCTGAAGGTGCGAGGAGAACAGGCCGAACGATTCCTCAAAAGGAAGAAAGCTGAGAGGAGCCAACAGATGGTCAACCCTCTAGATTCGGATCTCGTACCTCATGATGAAGGGGACGCACCTGCAACAGTTATTGACGATGATCAAACGTCACAACAGCAGTTCCGAGGAGAACAGAATACTTCAAATCAAGAGGCCCTGGAAGAGTACTCGTTCAAGGACGAAGACATTCCCGCCATCTTCGAGTCTCTTCTCGAAAACAACAAAATCAAGCCCCCGCCCATCATGAATCAGGAGGAAGCTGACGATCCTGCAGATCCAACGTACTGCGCGTACCACAGGAGGATTCTTCATCCCACCAAGGCTTGCTCTACTTTAAAGAATAGCATCCAAACCTTGGTTGAAGCCGGCGTTATAACGCTAGGGTAAGCCAATTGAAAACGGCAAAACTCCAAAAAGTATAAGAGTATAAACTGCTTCTTGATACTCCGACAAGTATAAGAGTATAAACTGCTTCTTGATACTCCGACAAGTATAAGAGTATAAACTGCTTCTTTATCCTCCGACTGGTATAAGAGGTTAAACTGCTCCCTGATACTCCAATAGGTATACGAGTCTAAACTATTTCCCACCATTGACGGGAAGTTCCTGGAGGATATTACGCTAATATTCTTAAGGATAACCCGGTCAGATAACAAAGTCAAGCCCAGCTCCAAGAGAGAAGCTGGGGGTGGATGATCCAATATATATCGGGAAGTTCCCAGAAGAATACCACACGGGTATTCTTAGGGATAACCCGATCATTGTGGAATTGACAAATAAGAAATCTACATTCGAACTCTGAAGGTCAGAATGTTTCTTCTTATTTTCATCGAAAATTCTCTAACTCTTATGAGTTATTTTTGTGAGAGGAGATCCAATCTTCTGGTAGGTTAACCTTTCCTCACCAAACCATCCGCTGATCAAATCAAACAACAGTTGGACCCACCAACGTTCCCATCTGCCAGTCATTGGCGTTTCTCAGACTCAACGTGCTAGGTCCTAAACGCCTAACA
>NC_033801.1:64454895-64468172 GCF_001876935.1 Asparagus officinalis | reverse complement strand
TAAAACAAGTTTAATTAGGTATAACATGATTTAAATTAGGCTTAAAACAAGTTGAATTAAACTTAACACAAATTAAATTAAACTTGAAACAAGTTGAATTGGACATAACATGATTTAAATTAGACTTAAAATGAATTAATATTAGACTTAACATGAACCGAATTAGACTTAACATAAAACATAAAATAAACTTTCATGTTAAGTCGAATTCAACTTACTTTTAGACTTAACATAAAAGAATAAAGGAGATAAGGGTATTTTGGGGTTTTTATTTTTTATTATCTCTTTATGCTTAGTTGACATGTAATAATTGCTAAAAGAGGGCTGCAGAACATAGATTTTCAATTTAAGGGCTGAACATTGGTAAGAAACCCTCACCCATTATTGAAGATGTTTATTTAGTAAATGGCTTGAATCATAATCTTCTTATCATTAGCCAATTAAGTGATAAAGGTTTTGATATTGTTTTTAAACCGGATAAATGCATCATTAGTATGGATGGAAAAATTGTTTTTATTGCAAACCGCAAGTCTAATGTTTACAGTTTTGAGATGAATGAGTTAGTGAATCAAGATGTGAAGTGTCTTGCGGCAATTGATGAAAATCCTTGGATTTGGCACAAGAGACTTGGACATGCAAATATGGAGTTAATATCAAAATTGTCTAAGAAGAATCTTGTGAAAGGGCTACCTAGCTTGCACTTCATAAAAGATACAATTTGTGAGGATTGTGCCAAAGGTAAACAAACAAAGTCTTCTTTCAAATCCATCCATGAGGTATCGACTTCTAAACCCTTGCAATTACTTCATCTTGATTTATTTGGTCCTATGCGTGTTACCTCTCTTGGAGGCAAACACTATGTTTTTGTGATTATTGATGATTTTTCTCGTTTTACATGGACAATATTTCTTGCAAAGAAAAATGATTGTTTTGAAGAATTTGCTAATCATGTTAAAAGAATTGAAAATGAAAAAGATTTGAAAGTTGTTAAAATAAGAAGTGATCATGGTGGTGAATTTCAAAATGAATTTTTCTATGATTTTTGTGCTCATCATGGTATAACTCATATGTTTTCCGCTCCTAGAACACCACAACAAAATGGTGTTGTTGAACGGAAAAATCGTACCATACAAGAGATGGCACGCACTATGTTAAACTCATTTGATTTACCAAAATACTTTTGGGCGGAAGCTGTCAATACGGCTTGCCATGTTTTAAATCGTGTTTTGATTAGACCAAAGCTTAAGAAAACTCCTTATGAACTTTATTATGGAAAAACTCCTTTCATTGAGTGCCTGCAATACATAAAGATTTTGCTTTTAGAGAAATGACACAAATTTCCCTATTTTAACTTTAAAAATCATTATGAATGTTTAAGGAGGTGCGTAGATCCCCTATAGTTCCATTGGTGGGAACAATTCTCAATTGCTTTTTTTTAATTTTTACAAGAGTTGAGAGTGTTTAAGGGATGTATTTGCACATGGGCCAATACAAGAGTCTATTTGCCACAAATAGAACTACATGGAGTCTATTCTCAATTGTGCGATACTACACAGATCTGTTCACAATTAACTCATAATTTTTAGGGGTTTGGGGATGGACACGGGGTTGGAAATTTTTTTTAATGCTCTATGAGCACTACACCCAAGCCAATAGGTAAAAGACTATGCGGTACAAATCACTCGTAAAATAAGATGATGGAATTAAATATTTTTTCTTGTGCTACACATTCTCCTCCTATTAGTGCAGTGTATACTCATGGAGCACCTAAGATTTTCTCGTGGGATTAGGATGGGTTGTACCAAGGCTTAATTTGCTATTGTTTGGTACCCAAAACATGTATTAAGTCTAATCCTAAACTCATGTCAATTATAATCTATCACTATTATTTAAAGGTGTGTTTAGATTTCACTAGGGGTAAGGGAAGTTAAGAAAATGTAAGGGAGAAAATAGAAGATAAGGTACGAGAATTATCTTTTCCTAGGTCCCACCCCAATTTTGGGTGGGGTGGGGGCAATTTTTTATTAATTGTAGTGTAATCAAGGAGAAAAGGGGACCACTTTTACTCTTAAAAAGCTTCCAAATGGGGTGAATAGCTTCCGCTACCTTTCCTTCTCCTATATTCACATCTATCCAAATAGGCCCTAAAGAAAGATCTTTTCGTCTGATTCTTTTGTGTTCTACCCTTTGTGGAAGAAATTTTCAAAAAGACACAATCCAAACTTTTTAAAAAAAAAATCGACATGCTCCACTTTTTATTACAGAAATCGATCCAAATTTGGCCACATCAGCATCGTAGCCAGAAACTGGGTTATTTAAAAAAATTAACTTCCTAATTAGTTGGGGTTGGCAACCCCAACTAATTAGGACCATCCATCATCACTTGCGTGATTAGCATCTCTAAACAAGTCGGGGTTGCGAAACCTGACTACTTTGGTCGAGGTTGTGAACTCCGACTAGTTTCCCAACCCCGACCATTTGGAAGTGACATTGATGCCCCACACAAAATGTGTGAGACCCTAGAGGGGGGTGATTAGGGTCTTATGCTAATCTAATCCGATTAAATACCAATTAAAACTAATAACAAAATATCCTAGCAAGAATAAAATGCAATAAGATACATTAGCTAGGATAAGGCAATATGAACAAATGAATATATCCTATCAATGAGATATTACAAGTATATGAGCAAGGATATATAAACTAACACAAGGGTAAAATAAACAATCTACACAAGTGATAGGGTAATATGATGAGCAATACACAAAGGCGATATAAGATATGAAAACAAGAATAAGAACGCCAATGCAATCACAAACAAAACGATATGATCACGGAGTTCGGTCCCCACGACCTACGTCTCCGCTCCTCACCAGGAGATCTCCACTATCACAACCGGGTTTTCTACGTTTACCCGAATAACGTTTACACCTCACAATATAATCACTATGCAATCATACTTTACACACTAAGTGTTGGTCCTAGCCCGTGTCCTCCTCCTCAAGTGCTCGGTTACAACCTCTCCCTAGGCACGTCAACCGACGCCACTCCTCTTGGATTCGACCACGTCTCTCACCACACACTTCTCTCGGTGTACAAGTGTATTACAAGTGAATCCTCACAATTAAGCACAATATAAATCAATTTGATTGTTCTCTAAACAAGGTGAGAACTCAATTAAGCACAACTCTTAGTCACAAACCCACAACCCCAAATTATACTATGAATGTAAATACACTAAGCTCAATAGGTTGTGTGTGAACAAAGAGTATCAATAAAATGATTAAACTAAACTCAATATAAATCTAGCTTATGGAAATTATAATCAAAATAATAAATTGCTAGATGAGTTTAGAAACACTTCTCTAAAGATGACAAGAGAGTAGGAGAAGAGTGAATGCTCAAACACCAAAGGATGATCTCCACTTGCTCTTGTGAAATTGAATTCACAAACTCAAACCCTCAATTGCTTAAAAGCTTCTTAAACCAAACTTAAACAAACACTAAACAAGTTTAAACCCTTGTTAAACTATTTTAAAACATTCTCTTAGATATATTAAAACTGGTCGACCGGAAATTCTCGCGGTCGACCGCGATCCAGGTTCCAAACGGAGAAAACGCACAGAGAGTTCGTCGGTCGACCGGCGGAAATATCGGTCGACCGGCGGTACTGTAGCAGGTATATCCGATTTTATAAAATCGGTTAAAAATAGTAAAATAGCTCCAAAAATTATGAAATTTGAGAGAAGGTTCTAGACATGTATAAAAACATGTTAGAGAAAGAATTTCTGAAAAAGCATTTTCCAGTTGAGAGAAATAAATGTTTGAACACAGAAATACAGTTTCTGAAAGTCTACTGTGATACACGATTTTGTAAAATCAATTAGGCACAGTAAATCAACTCCAAAAATAGTAAAATTTTGAGAGAAGTTTCTAAACATATAGATAAACATGTCAAAGAAAGCGGTTTTATAAAAACATGCACAAACATGCACGAATGAAAACATGATTTTGTAAATTCCATTAAACATAACAAATCAATTCCAAACTTGATGAAACTTTGCGAAATGTTTGTAAACATGTTAGAAAAAGAATTTCTCAAATTGAAATTTTTATTTGTGAAAACTCATGTATTTTGTAAAACTTATAAATACATGTGTACATAAACAACTTTACCATATGAAACCAAACATGTATATATATATATGAATATGTATTTGTTTCATATTTAAACTTAAAAGCCAAGAACCAAAACTTGTGTATATATATATAACTATATATATAAGAACAAAATATCACAAAGTTTTCTCAAAATAGCTCATTTTGTGAGAAAATCCAATATTGTGTGTGTATATGATATTGAGCTTAGAGTATTAAACACACATAATATAAACCTATACTAAATATACCCAAGCTTGATGAAGGTCTTCAATGAGCATGACTTGGTAAACTTTGCGGAAGAAGCTTGTAATTGGATCTTTAACTTGAATTGACGTTGCTTCACTCCACAATTCCGCCAACCTCCATTTGATATGATCGTTAAGGCTCGATTCCATCCATCCTCCAACTCGTTGTTTGCAACAATTGATAACACACTTTTTGTGAGAAAAAGGAAAAATGATTTCATTTTGGTTCAAATATATGTGGATGACATTATTTTTGGTGCTACTAATGAATCCTTGTGCAAGGAATTTTCTAAAGTTATGCAGGATCACTTTGAGATGAGTATGATGGGAGAGCTTACATTCTTTCTCGGGCTCCAAGTCAAGCAAACTAAGGATGGGATCTTCATTTCACAAAGCAAGTATGCGAAGGAATTGGTGAAGAAATTCAAGTTGGAGAATTCTAAGCATGCGCCTACTCCCATGAGTACTAGTGTTAAGCTTGATGCGGATGAGAGTGGTGAAGATGTGGACCAAAAACTATACCGAGGTATGATAGGTAGTCTTCTTTATCTTACCGCTAGTAGGCCCGATATTATGTTTAGTGTGTGTGCATGTGCACGTTTTCAAGCATCTCCAAAAGCATCTCATTTAATTGCGGTTAAAAGGATCATTAAGTATGTTAATGGAACTTTTAACCTTGGTTTATTTTATCCAAGAAGCACTTCTTTTGATTTATATGGTTTTTGTGATGCCGACTTTGCCGGATGTAAGGTAGATCGCAAGAGTACTAGTGGAACATGCCAATTCTTAGGAAATTCCCTTGTTTCTTGGGCTTCCAAGAAACAAAATTGTGTTGCATTGTCCACTACGGAAGCGGAATACATTGCCGCCGGCTTATGTTGTGCTCAAGTTTTATGGATGAAACAAAGTTTAGTTGACTATGATTTGAATTTTCAAAATATTAAAATCTTTTGTGATAACACAAGTGCCATAAATATTTCCAAAAATTCGGTTTTGCATTCTAGAACTAAGCATATTGACGTGCGCCATCATTTCTTACGCGATCATGTAGAGAGACAAGATGTATCCCTAGTATTTGTTGACACCAAATCTCAACTAGCGGATATATTTACTAAGCCTCTTGGAGAGGATGATTTTTGTCGCATAAGAAATGGTTTGGGCTTATGCACTATGTGAAAGTTCTACATTGCTTGCTTGTTTAGTTGCATCTTGCATTTTGCATTTCTTTCCCCATTTTTGATGGTGACAAAGGGGGAGAGAAATCTCCTCATTTGTTGCATATATTTAGGGGGAGCTCATAGATAGGGGGAGCACCTATCTATAAGCTATTTTATTTTTGCTCTTATATAATGGTTGGTTGTCATCATCAAAAAGGGGGAGATTGTTAGCCCTTATGTTTTGATGATGTTCTTACAACCACCATTATCGGTACTAATGGCTTATTGAGTGTAAATGTAGTAAGTTCATTTATCAAGCTCGTTAGTGCCATTAATGGAGGATGGATGGAATATACGCTACAACCAAGATATCCAAAGGAGGAGGAGGCCAAGAGATGAAGCAACGTTATTTCAAGAACGACAAATTCGACTAAAAGCTTCATTCGATTCAAGCTATATCAAAGCTCAAGTATTGCTCTCTATATGAGGATATTAGCTTTCTTTTGTTTCTCTCTCTAGTGCTAGAATGTAGGCAAAGAGTTACTGATTTTACTTGAAGCTATTGGGAATCACACACACGATTTCATACTTAGGTTTTTTAAGCGTTTTTCACAAAATACTATTTTTCATAAGTATGAGGACCTATCTGCAAAATTCCTTTTCTAAACAGTTTGTTTTTAGTATTAAAAATATTTTACAAAGTTTCAGATTTTTCAGAGGTCAAATAAATATTTTGCAAATATTTCAAGTTGGTCAAAAACTGTTCTTCTTCAATATATCAGAAAGCGGTCGACCGGTCCGGTCGACCGCTCCCATCGCCTTTCCTTTCTATTTTCTAGAGAAGTCATCGGTCGACAGGCACGGTCGACCGAAATCTCGATTTTCAAATCGGTCGACCGGGCCGGTCGACCGACGATGGTTCTGTTTGTTTTCCAAGTTTTCGAAGCAGCTCGCGGTCGACCGAATTTTTCGGTCGGTCGACCGACGTGTTTTTCCGGTCGACCGAAGGTTATTTCGGACAACCGAAATTTTCTTTCTGTCTAACGATGACTTTTTTAAAACGGTCGTTTGCCTCAACTGTTGTGCTTTCACTTAATAGTGTTTGGCACTGTCTGAGCTAACAACCTGAAAAGGAGATTATCTTCCTAAATGGGAAGATTGGGTTTTGTTTTAAAATGATTTTATCTTTTCTATAAAACCCCCAGTCTTCTTCTTCTTCAATCAGCCCTAACGTTTGCAAAAACCAGAGAGCTCTGTTTTCCTGAGAAAAAATTCAAATCTGTTTTTCTCTGTGTTTTTGTGTGTGATTCACTTCCCAGCTTCAGTAACATTTCTCTTTGTCATAGGGGCTGTGTAAAGAGAGAGTCTTTCACTTTTTTCTTCTGCTGTGAGGGTGAGATCTTGTGTAAGATCTACTGTGAGGGTGTGATCTGTTGAGATCAAACTGTGTAGTGAGAGAGATCTGAGGAGATCACTGTGTAGACGAAGTTCCGGCTTCCAAACCGGGTGTGTAGTGGATTTCTCCTCGAGAGTGGGGAGCGGGGACGTAGGCCAGAGGGCCGAACCTCGTTAACACATCGCGCGTCAAGGATAACGAACTCCTAACCCTATCTCTCTTCCTTTTATCGCATTTTTGTTTTGTGTTTTGCTTGTGCTGAATTTATATTGCATATTAGAGCCTCTTGACCCTAATCACCCACCTCTAGGGTCCAACATATGTATCATAATAACATGAATACATATGTGTAATACATGAATCATTCAAAAAGTACGGAACATATATGAACATGATATTATTGATATACTATTATAAGACAACACATCAAGGTGTTAAAATATAATCAATAACACAGAATTGGTAAAATATAACGAATATATAGCATACAAAAATATGATATGAAATATAAATACATAATTCAAACAATTGTCAATCACTAGAATATATGATAAAGTATATCAACTCAACAATATAATTAATTAAAAGAAGAGCATGAAGAAGATAAAAGACAAAATGATCTCAACAAAATATAAATCACTCATACGTAAGCAGATAATAAACAAGATAAAACATAAAAACATAAAAATATAATACAGATAACAAATGAATCATATACAAGCAAAAGCAAAAGAATATTTGAAGAGTATGTAAGCAAAAAAAAAGCAAAGAATCAAACATACATATAGTTTAGACAACATAATAGACAACATAATAGACAACATATAGAGACACGTCGTCGCCTCCCTCCTACAGCGCATAGCCGACGTCACGCTCCACCGCGTCTGATCCGACCCATGCCGTCGACCTCGACTTGTTCGACGCACCGGGGCAAGATCTCACCTCTTTTTATTGTCGTTTCAATATTTATATATTATATGTGTAGATTAGTTTGTATTATAATTAATTGTGTAGGTTGTTTGGTAAATAATATTGATTTAAATCATAGATATATGATAAATAATATTTTCAAAATAGTTGTAATAAATTAAAAGAATTTATTTTGATAACGTAATTATTTTAAAGAATTTATAATATTTTTTAAAAGAATTTATTTTAATTATTTTAGAATAATAATTTGAAATGACAAGTTAGGTGTTAAAATTAGAATTTATGAAATATTATCAAAAAAGGAAATAAATTAAAGATAATTTATAAAATAGGGAAATGTTACTATTCATGTAGAAAAAAGTAACATTAATGTATATTACATAAATATTTTATTTTAAATTAGTTATAATGAGAAATAGTTTTATAGAATAATTTTGGAAAAATAATATTTATTAATTATGATCGTATAACTGATAGTCGTAGAGCGCAATATTTCATGTGCAAAACGATATCGGTTTCCAGTTTTCTTTTTACCACATTATTATATCAGAGGATACTTAATTATGGTTAGCTTACATGAGAAGTTTGGACACCTAGTAGTAAGTTATCAATAAAACCTATTTATGTGTGCATTCATACTGTGGTAGGTTGTTCATGCATTCCATGTTTTAATGTAGTGATTATTCATGCTTTATAAACTTGTTTAATCATGTTCAACATGCCATGTTATTATTGTATAGAATTAGTTTTATTTATTGCCTCTTGTTGTGATTAAGAATCTTAGTAGTTCATGACTTAGTGGCCTCGTGCGTCATGAATAGACCTAGTGACATGTGTGGGTGTGTTGACTGAATTTAGGTGGTGAACCAGAGATATTGTGGATTATGTTTGACTTAGAAAAACGAGAAGAGTTGGGATGAGAAAGCATTTGTTCATGTGATCGGATGTGACTGTTGATGTATATTCTAGGCTCACACCAGTAGATCGGTGTCACCACTGGGGTTGGTTTGTTGGGTCAAAGTAGATCGGTGTCGCTACTTTGGTCCGTGAATTTGATATCCACCCGAGTTTAACTTGTGTCCAGACCAGGCTAAAAACGGATTGCGTGTAGTCCTCTGACCGAGTTTGTGCAGTGGTATTGGATGCATGTAGGGGATTTGTGAATAGTCAGTTATCCGATGATATGAGTGTTGACTCTGTGTGAGATATGGACCAATGACCTATTATAGAATGACTAGTTATATGACCTTATTACTTAAAGTGATTATGGATTCTTGTGTGATGTGTAGGTCTGTTGTATTTTCTTTTCATACATAGATCGAGATTAATATTTAATTATCTGTAATTTGAGACATATGGTATATACATGAGGGTTTCCTTGTTTGGATTATTTCGCTTGACGTACTACGTCTCTTGTTATAGATTTTTAAGTATTAATCTCATCTAGTTGTATGACCCTGTTACTTAGACGATTATTCAGATCGCTAGCTGCATGATCGACTTGTTACTTGGTTGATTTTGTTGGATTTCCAATTGCACGTTTCTTTATCATTTTTGTTATCGTATCGTTTTCCACTTAGGTTTTCGTTCGTTCTATTTGTTTTGTGGGATCTTGCTGTGTGCTATGCACGCCGACGTACACCTGTTTTCTCTGGTGTACGTCAAACTTAGAGGAATAACAGGTCTAGCTTGGAGACAAGTCAGAGTCCAGAGTATTTCTCAGCAGGAGTGCTTTGCAGAGAGAGCAGAAGAAGAAGTCGAAGGCTAGCTTTTCTTTTATTAGTTGATGGTCCTAGTTTACTTTTTGCAGCATTACCTTTCTATTTCTGTTAGTCGATTTGTATAAGGGCATGTTGACTCTTATTTTTATATCTTGGATGATATTCACTTGTGATATGGATCATTTTGTTCTGAGTTTGTCGATTATATACTTGCTAACTGTGATCAGGGACCTGTGACTTCACATTGTATTTATTTCTAGACGTTTAGCGTATTAGGTTGAGGAGAAATATTTATTTTTTTTATTCTCCTTAATCTAATACATCGCGGGCTTATTCACATTCCGATTCCCGGGTATTTTAGGAAGTGGGGCGTGATAATTTTTATCTTGGGTATATTAGTTTAAGTGGTTTACTTTGTGTGTTTATACTTAGAGCTAAAAATTCATACACACACATTTGTTCTGATTTATTGTTTATTCTGATTTATTACCATTGTGGATTATAGACTTAACAACACGATTTTATATCTTTTCTCAATTCTATAAATCTATTTTAAAGTGTTTCAAAACTTGTTTGAAGAAATTTTATCAAAATTAAGTTTTAATGTTTTCGTATTTTTGAACAATTTACAACATACATGAGTTTTCACAAATGAGAAATGAAATTTGAAAATTTCTTTTTTTAACATGTTCAATATTATTTTTACAAACATTTCCCCAAGTTTTACAAATTTTGGAGTTGATTTACTATGTTAAATCGATTTTACAAACTCAAGTGTTCAGCAGTTTTTCAGAATCTAGAATATTTGTTTTAAAACAGTGATTTCTCACAAATACGAAGTGATATTTCATAAATTATTTCTAAAACATTTATCTACATGTGTAGAAATTTTACTCAAAAAAAATTAATATTTTTGAAGTTGATTTGTTATTTTTAATTTATTTTAGAAAGCCAGGTGCGCAAAAATTTTAGAATCTGTCATATCTGCTGTGTGCATGAAATCGGTCGACCGACATCTCTTTACTAGTCGGCCGGTGACCCCAAATAGGTCGACCGGCATATGAAGATCATTCGACTGATTAAAAAGCCATTGTAAAAATGGCTAGTTTTTCCAGATTCTATTTTTAATGGTTTTGCCTCGTTGTTTGTACTTTTCTTTGGCTTTAGGCTATTGTTTTGAGTGTCTATAAATACCCCTTAGCCCTTAACACTTGAGAACAAATATGGATGTTTAAAACAAAGTTTGGCAAGTTTGTTTAAGTGTTTTTAAAGAAAAATCAAGAGTGTTTGTTTGTGCAAAAAGAGTTTACAAGAAGCGGAGATCAATTTCGGTTTTGAGCATTCAACTTCAATCTCTACCTCTCTTGTTTTAGAGAAGTTTTTGTAAACTCATTTTCTAGCTATCTATTATTTTGATTCTCATATTTATGCTAGATTGATTTTAGTTTAACTTTGATTTTATTTATACTCATTGTTTACATACACACCCCTTGAGCTTAAGTATTTTCACATATAGTATATTTATTGGGTTGTGGGGTTGTAACATTGAGAGTGAGCTTAATTGAGTTCTCATCTTTGTATTAGAGAAAAAAATCTTGTATTTACGCTTTCATTGTTGAGAACACGTTATAATACACAAGGATACCGAGAGGAGTGGCGTTGGTAATAAAGCCTAGTGAGAGGTGGTAAATCCAAGCACTTAAGGAAGGTGACACGGGCTAGGCCAACACTTAGAGGGTGTATTGTATGATTGTAATAGTGTGAATTGTAAACGTTATTGTTAAGCATTGAAAACCAATTGTGTAGTTGATTTGAGATAGTGGAGAATCTTCTCGAGGTGAGGAGCGGAGACGTAGGTCGATGGTTGACCGAACTCCGTGATCATATCGTTTTGTTTGTGTTTGTCATTAGCATACATTTATATTTTTGCTCATTGTTTATATCGCCTTTTGCAACTTGTTGTATATTGCTCATTGTATATCCTTGCATATCACTTGTATATCATATTTGCTAGGATATAATTGTTAATAAGTTTTAAATCGGCATTAATATCGGATTAGATTAGCAAATACCTTGTTCACTCCCCTCTAGGGTACTTTCACCTTGAGCTTTCTTGGGCCTTCTTTTGTCTTCATATTTAGGCTTCAATTAATGGTAGAAAATCAAGGAGTTTGATTCTTTTGGCTTTTTATTCATTAATCCTTCATTAAGTTGCAAATTAAGATAAAATATGTTTATTAGTGATATTTTTATTTAAATTAAATAAATAATGAGGGTATATAAATATAATAAAAATATGATTATCATGATATTTCAAGAAATTGAGACCAATAAATAGTATATGAAAAATATGTAAAAAAACTAAATTGTACTTACCAACAATTGACAATCCATCCTATAATGACCAATTGTTGATAATGGCAACATTTTCGTTGTCTCACCTCTTTTTCTCTTCTGATTCTTCAAAGCCAATTTTAATCCTAGTTGAGTTTTTCGGATGTCTCTTTTGTTTCGCGAGGCCGAGGGATCATGAACCATAATTTCCTCACCATTTTTCAATACAAACACATGACTATTTGAATTAACTTTGCTCCCCACTTGAGAATCTAGAGTTAGAACCATCTTTTGCCTTACTTCCTTCCTCGCTTCCACAAGGAAGTTTGCCAATTATTGCTCCAACTTAGAAAGAAGATCCTTTGAGTCCACTGGCTTATCAAGTGCTTCATTAAAATTTCCTCGTAAAGCCCATAATCTTATAATACTTCCCCGCTCCTTGCTATCTTTATTTTGCTACAACTTCATAGCATCAAACAAAGCCAAACAACACTTGGTTGACTCTCTATGTTTGTCCATCTGTCTGAGGGTGGAAAATGTTGTTGTATAATAGCTTGCTGCCGAAATAATTCTAGAAGCTCCTCCAAAAATGCGAAGTGAATATTGAGCCTCGATCTGATACAATCGTCTCTAGAACTCCATGTAGTCTCACAATTTCCTAGATAAAAATCCTCGCATAAGTCTCTATCATGTGTGTCGTCTTCATCGGTATAAAATGCGTCGACTTCATCAATCGGTCTATTATCACCCAAACAAAATCTTTCCCCTTCTTCGACCTCGGTAGTCCTACAATAAAATTCATAGAAATATCTGCCCACTTCCACTTCAGAATGAGTAAAGGCCGTAAGGTTCCTACGGGTCTCTGATGTTCTGTCTTTACTTGCTGGTAGGTAAAGCACTTAACTACATATTCCGTAATCTCCCTACGTATGCCGCCCTACCAAAAATGTCTCTTCAAGTCCTTATACATTTTGGTTGTGCCTGGATGCACAGTGTACCTGGTGTGATACGCCTCGTCAAATAAGTCCTTCTTTAGCTAGGGGTGTGCATGGTTCGGTCCAAACCGAAAAAACCGACCGAACCAATCGAAAATCAGCGGTTCGGTTCGGTTTTAACTCTCAGCCGGTTCGGGTTGGGTTGAAAATTTTTCAACCTGAACTGCCCGAACCGACCGCTTATTACCTATACCCATTTAATAACCCGTCGAACGACTCGAAGTCTTGAACCCGACCCGTGTTCCCTCATGATAAAATCCCAAAATCTAACCTAGCTCTCCAAATCTTCTCCATTCCAACCTCAGATCCAGTCGTCGCCGCTCCAGAGTCTAGCCCTA